>NC_044318.1:21959623-22181200 GCF_007474595.2 Lynx canadensis
CAGTCCCAGAGAGAGAGAGCACAAGTCGGGAGGGGTTGAGAGAGAGGGAGACAGAAGATCCAAAGCAGACTCTGCTGACAGCACAGAGCCCGAGGTGGGGCTCGAACTTACAAACCAGGAGATCATGACCCGAGCTGCCGTCAGAGGCTTGACCAACCAAGCCACCCAGGCGTCCCATGGATCCTGTAATTTTTTTAAGAGGAGGTAGAAATCTAGATTTTAAATATTAGCAATGAAATAAAATTGAAAACAAACAAACCACCATGCTGGCTAAACAAAGCATGCCTGTGGGGGACATGCGGCCAGTCTTGAGCTATCTGTCCTGAGTGACCAAGGCACTTTCCACCGCAAGTCCATCTTAGAGAAAAATGTTCCATGCAGTGTGGAAAGTTCCGAAGAGGAGAGACAGTAAGAAGGGAGATAAGAGACTATTGTACTATTTTGAGCCCAAAGGGCGTTTGAGAAAACGTCAGAAGGTCAAGCCCACAGGACTCGGTGGCCAGCTGAACGTAGAAAGAGAGAAGGGGCCCAAGTCTGCGTCTTATACGGCAGGCGCGTGGGAATCCTCCGGAGCAGAGGGAAGACACAAAAGGGGCAGGAAATGGAAGAGGAGGCAAGTTTGGGGTGAAGGAGAGTGATGCTCTGACTTCTGGGCGCACTGAGGAAGAGGTTACTGTAACTCCACACACGGCACTTGACAGACGCCTGGGGAGCACTCAGAGCCCTGGGGAGCAGCCCAACATTTAAGGGGTGGAAGGAAGTCGGGGAGTCCATGAGGGAGCTGGTAAGGATCGGCTAGAACAGGAAAACAAAGCAGGAAGCCATGGGACAAAAGCTTTACAAGTCCTTGATGGGGTGGAGAGGGCAAGGAGGTTACGGGCCCTACAGTGTCCACAGGCTCGTTACTAGGAGTCTTCGGGGATAAGATTTCGGTGAAGTAATAAAGTCAGACGTCAGGACTGAGAGGGCAGAGGTGAAGGGGACAAAGAGTGAGAGTGGCTATTTCTTCTGGGAAGCTTGATCCTACAAGCGGCAGAGAGAAAGAGAGATCTATGGTCACAGGGGATCTGAGGTCAAGAGAAGGTCCTGTTGTAAGCTGTGTGAGTCACGTTAGGGCTGAGGAGACAGCACCAGCAGAAAGGCAAAAGTTGGCAATGACGGAGAAGGGGCACCTGGGTGGCTTAGTTGGTTAAGCATCCGACTTCAGCGCAAGTCATGACCTCGAGGTTTGTGACTTTGAGCTCTGCATCGGGCTTACTGCTGTCAGCAGTAAGATCCTGTCTCCCTCTCTCTCTGCCCCTCCCTCTCAAAAATAAATAAACATTAAAAAAAAAAAAAGAAAGAAAGAAAATGATGGAGAAAGATGAGCTTCCTGAGAGACGCAGGAAAGAGCAGGAGGTACAGGGAGCTGGGCTGGGGGGCGGGAAGGGGGATGGGCAGAGGAGGAGGAAGAGAAGCAGAGCGAGGCCCTAGACAGGGCCTGGTCCTGGTGACATGGTTTCTGGTCACCTCTGAGCTGGGGGGTGGGGGTGGGGGGAGGAAGAGATGTGTAACAGCTGCAAGTTGAAGATGGAAGTCAGGAGAGTTCACACGGGCAGCTTCTCCCTGTTCCGTGAAGCGGGGAGGGAGGTGGGAGTGGGGCTAGGCTTAGAAGATGACAGGTGGAATGGACCACTCTGGGAAACCGGGGGTCCGGCCGGAGACTCAGGAAAGGACTGCTGGGCAGCAGGGGGCCCAGTCCCTACGAGAGAGTGATCCAGGGGACATCTGGGTGGCTCAGGTGGTTAAGTGGCTGACTTCAGCTCAGGTCCCGATCTCATGGCTTGTGAGTTCGAGCCCCACACTGGGCTCGCTTCCATCAGCGCAGAGCCCACTTTAGATCCTCTGTTCCCCCCTCCCCTTTCCCTCCCCGACTGCCGCTTGTGCTCTCTCTCAAAAATAAATAACACATTAAAAAAAAAAAAAAAAAAAAAGAGTGATCCAAATGATAGCCTCCTGCCCTGCCCAACCGTGCCAGGACTGTGGATACAAGGGAAAGAGAAAGGCAGGTCCCTGAGCAAAATGAGCCGAGTGAAGAAGGCAGAGGCTTCGTAAAGGGCTGGCGAGACTCAGCGCTCTGACTGTGCACCCGACTCCAAAGCAGGAGGATTCCCATGAGTTTCTGATGGTGCAAATCAGTTACCTGCCAAAGGCCTCCACCATCATACAGCGGGGCTGTAAAGACTTGGTCCTGATGTCATTGGTTATGTTTTTCCTCTCCTTAAAGTACCGGCAAGAGCCCTGGATGCCATCTTTATTCTCTAAAATCATATGAATGGGGTAGACGTCCTCCAAAGCGACTGGATCCCTCCGGGACTCCAAAATTCCGGTTTCCAAGTCAATCTCTTCGTATCTACAAGAGGGAAGGCACAAATACCAAACCACAAATCAGCTCCGGAAACAGTACATACTGGGCCACATTCTTCTGACAACCTCCTGCTGAGACCAGAGAGAGAGAGAGAATGTGCTCACTCAAGTCTTCCCGCTTTGCAAATGCAGATTAGAGCAGCATTCCTGCCTTTTTAACGCAAAGAACACAGACCTTCCCAGGGTCCCCCAAATCCACCCTAAGAAGCTGAATGCTGGAACCAGAACCGTCCTACTGGCCCAAGTCGTGGCCTTTTGGTTTCCCTTCAAATCTGGTGCCTGTACGTTAACAATTTGCACCTTGGGATCCTACGTCCTGCCTTTTCCCTCCAAACACTGACCCTGTATCTTCGCTTGTCTACCAAACACCTCAAACTCAAGGAGATCAAAGGCAAAGTTATAACTGCCTCTCCCCGCCCCCAATAAAGTCCCTCCTTTCCACTCTCTCCCAGTTGTGTCGTATCAATGTCATGGAGACATCTTTGACTTGGGTTTCTTCCTTTATCCAGTCAGCCAACTTTGTTAAGCTTTCCTTACAAACCTCGCTCACATGCTGCTCTAGTCCAGTTGAGGCTAAATCCCACTTCCGCTTTTTGGCCCTTTCCTCCTTTGCCTTCTGTGTGATCTCTACACTGCGTAACCCTCCAAACCCCAATCACATCTGCCAGGACACCGCTCTGAACTGCTACCCTCCATTTCTCCAGCCGCACCTTCCCAGGCTTCTTGGAAGGTTCCTAGTCCTTCATCCAGCCCTTCCACGTAGGTGCACCTCAGGGCCATGTCTTAGGCCTCCAGGGAGAATCCTGGCCTACAACTTAAACATCCAACCATACGGGATGGCTCCACATGTCCAGGTCCATCCCTCTCTCTGGCCTGCTCCCCCCTCCCCCGCCCCGCCTGAAGCCACATGTTTACTAAACAGAATCTCCACTAGGGTCACCCAAAGGAACTTCAAACTCCATGTGTCTCAAAGTACGTTCAACATCTTCCCCACCTCCGCCAAGACTCAAACCACTGTGCTGCCCTTCTGTGTTCCCTACCAACAGGGCAGGGCATCAGTATTCACTCAGGTACCCAAATATCAGGAACCAGAGGAATCATCCCTGATTCCCACCTAAGTGGATTAAAAGACCACCCAATTCCCTCTCCAGTCCAACTGAGCGAAGGGCAGAGTGGGTTTTGTACCCCAGACTCTGTGGATTCAAATTGGGGGTTCTGGTCTTGCTAGCAGATGATCTTAAACAAGTCACTTAAACGCTCTGTGCCTCGATTTTCTCTTCTAAGGCTTTTGTAAAAATTAAATAACTCACTCTATGTCAGGATCTTAGAACAGTCCCGGCTCACAACAAGCATGCATCTAAGTGCCAAACATTATTCCTCATTCCCCACCTCCAATCCTACACTTCAACCAAACTTGACATATTTCTCATCCTGCAGGCTTCACATGTGCTGTTTCCCGTCCAGAATACTCTGCCAAGTGCCCACCTAAATCCAATCTTTAAGTCCTGTTTTGGACAGTATTACCTCTGGGAACTTCTCACAATATGCCTTTCGAGCACAGATTCTACAGACGGATGGCCTGGGTTCAAATCAACACGTGGGTCACTTATAATCTTTGTAACCATTGAACAGGTTACTTAATCGAAGGCTCAGTTTCCTCCTCTGCAGAATGGGGAAGATAACAGTACCTACTGCTGAGGATCAAGTGAGTTCAGTCCCCTGAAGCTCCCAGAACAGGATCTTAGGGTATAGTACTAGGCCAAAAATAAGCACTCCATAAATGCTAGCCATTATTATTATTATTATTATTATTATTATTATTATTAAGGTTGCTGTTATGCAGATGTCTAATTGACTTAGGCTCTCCGGTCAAGCACTGAATGAATGCCCCAGAAAGGGTGGTTGAACTCATCGGTCTCCAGCCTTGGTTTGAACTCACCTCCTAACCACTACGGAAGAAGAGTACTCTTTGAAACTTGAAGAATATCCCGCCGGTCCTGCTCACCACCACCCAACACCCACACGGACATAATGGGACACCATGAGATAACCCTCAACTCCATCGAACGCCCGGGCTCTACCAGGCCCGAGGAACCCCCAGTCAGCCTTACACCCAGGCCTCCCCCCCCCCCCCCCCCCGCCCCACGACTCACGGTCCTCCCCGGGCTCCACTCCTATCTCCCACCCCCTCCCGTCAGAACCTGGGCCCCTCCCAGAGCCATCGGACCCCGGGCTCCGCGCCCGCCCTCTCGCCCGCCCGCCGCAGGACCAGGCCGCTGACCGGTCCTGGAGCTGGAGGTCGGGTCGCTCTCGAGGCTCTTCATAGAAGCTGATGCCCGGGTGCGTGGCAAGGGCCCGCCACAGGAACTCCTGCGTGTAGGGCTCCAAAGGCAGGGGGAAGGGCGGCACTCGCGTCTCCAGACGGCTCCACAGCGCAGGCAGACACAGGCCATCAAGCCCCTCGAGGGCCACCTCGTCCAACAACGACTCAAGCGCGTCCATTGCTACTTCGGTGGGCAGCTCCCCCGGCGCCTGCGCACCAGGACACTAAAGGCCCTCCAGCGCGCCTGCGCACAACCTTCGGCAGCCCTGAGAGGCGGGATGGACTTTGAGATCCGAGGAGGAGTTCCAGAGCGCCGATGCGACGTCACTCCCTTTGGGGGCGGGCTCAGTCCCTGAATCTCCACCGCCATTGGTCCGGAACCCCGCAGTAACCAGGGGAACTGCAAACAGTGTAGGGGCCGCTTCCGGTTCGAGCACCCGGAACCGCCGCCTCTAGGGATGGACGGTGAGTGTCCGTGGGCCCCTCCGGGCGGTTGGGCAGTTATTCTTTCACCTCTCCTGAGGCTTCCCCGGACAGAACCCTAGGCCGGAGAGCCCTGGACCACCACTTCCTGACCCACGGTGGCCTCCGGTCTGAGGGAAAGGGAGCCTTAGTGATCCGGGATGGCCAGAAGAGGCTGGGGGGAGTGGTCAGTGGTGTGGCCAAGGTGCAGAGCTGTGGTCGTGTAGGAACCCGGTACAGGCTGGGGGCTCAGAAGAGGTTTAGAGTGGAAAGGAGAAGTAGAAGTCTGAGGGCGAGGGGGTCCTGTGTGTCTTCCTCGGATGTGGAACTGTGAAGTCTGGGAGTTGGTACGGGAGTAAGCGTCACCCTGGGGAGTGCGGTCGTCAGCTAGTGGGAGAAGGGAGTTGGTAAGGTGGGTGGGGGAATTCTAGGGCATACTCTCTTTATGAGCTCTGCTGAGAATAATTAGTACCGTCCAGTGCCAGGAACTCTGTAAGCTCTCTCAAGCAACACCTCGTTAAGCTTCAGAACAGCCCTTTGAGGTCAGTAGTGTTCTCCTGTTTTGCAAATGAAGCAACTGAGGCTCAAAGAAGTTAACTTGCCCCTAACCAAACAGCCCACAAGTGGCAGGGTGGGTAAGAAAGCCAGACACTCTGCCTCTGGAACCAAATTACGGAGTTTGAGATTTGAAGCGGGTTTCAGAGGCCCTTCATTCCAGAAGTTGCAAATGCAGATATCTGTAGGGACAAGTCTGGCGGGCTGGATTGGGCTGCGACTGAAAAATCAATTCGCTTTTTGAAAGGAAAGCGTCTCACTCGGGCTCCAACCTATTATTTTCCTGGGGCACTTCTCTAAATACCGGGACAGCCAATCAGTCTGAAGGCCAGATGGAGCCTGTGGGCCACTGTTTAGAGGTCCCTGATTAGAATCATAGAATCGACCATGGGAAGCAATCCAAAAATAGGCTACTCGGATCTCATTTTGAAGCTAGGAGGACTAATGTTTAGACAGACTGTTAGGGTCTATGCTAGAATCCAGATCAGTTTTCTCATTTCACCACTAACAGGGATTTGTTCCTTTGTGATATCCACTTAATGCAGTGTGGGGTTTTTTTTTTTTTTTTAATTGAATAATCTGATGTGTGCTTAAAAGACGCTTTGCCCTTTGTACTTCAGAGGTACTGTAAAATGTCATTTGCAGTTTGCCTTGTGGGAAGATCAATGTAATGTTTCTACAGAACAACAGTTCTCAAATTTTTTTGGTCTCAGGACTCCTTTATGCTCTTACCTCAGAAGAGCGTTGTTTATGTAGATCTGTGAAATTTACCATATCAGAAATTAAAGCTGAGAAAATCTTAAAACATTCATTTATCAACTTATTTAAAAATAACAATGAACCCATTACTTCTGAATATAAATAATAATTTTAATGAAACATAGCTTTGCGCCCCCGCCTCCAAAAGTAGTAGGAAGAGTAGTAGTGGCATTATTTTACATTTTCTTAAATCTCTTCAATGTCTGGCTTGATAGAAAATAGCTAGACTCTCATTTCGGCTTTGGCAACCAAACATGTGTTTTCTGGCTGATGTATATGAGCAAAGTCTGGCCTCACACAGATATATAGTTGGAGCAGGGACTATTTTAATTGCCTTTTCAAATACCATTCTTTTTTGATCCTACACCAAGACTTAGCAAGTGGTAATTCTTGAAGGTTATATACAGTGTGGCATCTGAAACCATATTGGTGAACTTTTATACTCTATTGTATTAAAATCCATTGGTTTATCATACCCTTTGGTTGGATATTTTACCCATGTATGATTTTGTTACATTAAATGTTTGTCATTTAGGAAATGTTGATTTACCGAGTTATACAAATCTCCCAAATGTTGACATTTTAAAAATTCCATTATTAATATCAAATAGAATGTCATTATGATATCAAAAAAATCACATTTGTTAATATAACTACCATGTAAGCTGTTAAACTCAAGGTAGTAAGAAACAAGTTTTCATTTGGGCAACAAACACTGTCAGTTGGGTATTTGGGACAGACTCATTTTTTTTTTTTTATATATTTGAGAAAAGTTTGAATAATGATAGTTTGTTGTTCATTTATGTGCAAATGGCATTGAGTATCATACGTGGCTAGTTCAGCTGGTAACTCAAACAAGCACATGAGTGTTTTCTGGGATCAACTGTTGTACTTTGGCACATAGCAGAAGTGCTCGATGTGTACTTCCCATTTTGTCACACACAGTATTAAAAAGTTGTGTACTCAAGGAATGAAATTTAATAATATTAATTTCTACTATTTTATAAGGATATTCTTAGGTGAAAATGATTTTTGTTTTGTTTTGTTTTATCGTGAGTATGTGGTAGTAAAGAATATAATGACTAATAACACAGTTTGGTGCTGCTGCCTCGTAGAGATTCAGGCCACAAGCAGTTTTACCTACCGCTGCTTTCACATCATCAGTGCAAATATTGACTGATGTAAATAAAAAAAGCTTTATTTTTTTATTTATTTATTTATTTTTTTTTTAATTTTTTTTTTCAATGTTTATTTATTTTTGGGACAGAGAGAGACAGAGCATGAACGGGGGAGGGGCAGAGAGAGAGGGAGACACAGAATCGGAAACAGGCTCCAGGCTCTGAGCCATCATAAAAAAAGCTTTAGAATTATGATGAGAATAGTTTTGTCTTTGTGGATCTCTTTTCCTCCTAGGGTCTGTGGAAGATAGTTTGAGAACTATTGCTGTAGGCCATTTTCAAGAAGTCTACGTTGTTACCATGTCAGCACTCCTAGAACATTATCATGGCCTAATAGAGGAACCTGTTAATTTTCAGACTGGTCACAAACAAGAAAAGCTTGTTCTCTTTTAAGAAAGCATTTGCCCTAAGATTAGATTTAGCATTCAAAGGATCCCTTTTTCCATTACTATTTGTAAAACTTAGATTTACACAATTTTGTACGCACATACCTGTTGGGTAAAGTGAAGCATACCGTGATAAATTGTGATTCTAGCCAACTAGGTAGGCCTTATCAAAAGGATGTTTACTTCCTAAACTTACAAAAGCTTAAGTATCTACCAAGTATCCCCAAACTGGATTGTAGTTTGGTTAATTCTGCATGTCCAAATCACCATGGTTTTTCACAACATTTTTCCTGACCCATTGGTTTTGACTTTGGGCAGGTTTTATCTGGCTCTGCAATACATCATAATGTAATACTGATATATTTCGGGGGCCGTGTATCTGTGGATTCATATCTTGATGGGTATTCTTACCCCCGCTGAGCTTCAGTTTTCCTGTCAATAAAGTCAAGCTGATGAGAAGGCTTACTTTGTTTTGTTTGCTAGCCCAATGGTGAATTGAACAAGACTACGCATGAACGCACTTAACACCAAGTCTGGCATATAAAAAGTGCTCCTCATGGTACCTAATGCTGTCATTAGCTGCAAATGGGCAGACTTCAGCTGGCGGAAGAGGGAGGAAGGAATCTGATGAAGCTCTCTAGCAAATAATAATCTATGTAACTAGCTCACTGTTTATTTAAAAGAAAAGCCGACGTGCTACATTTTGTATTTACCTGAAAGTAAACTGGCAATGTGTGAGTCTTCTGCCCCGGATATATATTAAATTTTTTGATGTTTATTTATTTTCAAGAGACAGAGAGAGACAGAGCGTGAGCGGGGGTCGGGGGGTGGGGGAGGGCGGGCAGAGAGAGAGGGAGACACAGAATCTGAAGCAGGCTCCAGGCTCTGAGCTGTCAGCACAGAACCCAATGTGGGGCTGGAACTCACGAACTGTGAGATCATGATCTGAGCCGAAATCCGACACTCAACAGACAGAGCCACCCAGGTGCCCCCAGTCTTTTGCCCCTGAAGGGTTCATCTTTATGTTAAAGTCACATTTCCCCCAGCGCTTTTAAAATATGGTTTAGGAAAAAAAAATTTTCTACTCAGTTTTCAAGGAACATAATAATTAGACAAAAGTTCAGCACATCAACATAATTAGAAAGGATTTTAAAGCTGTTCATTTGCTTTTGCTCTCCCTAGAGCAAATATTCAACATTTCCCCTGCTTATACTGTTCATTTGCTTAGTACACTTTCTCATAGAATTAATAACGCCAAGATGAAATTTAGCCTAGCTTGTCTAAATAAGCCCAAACTGCAAAACGGGCGACGAGTGAACTAGTAAGGTTTTGTTGGAAGTATGCTATCCACGTGTCTGGTCTGTTTCATTCTGGTGTGGTATTCACCTGGGCTCCTGGTGATTTGTCTGTTTCCCTTGCTACTAAAATAAGCCAAGCCAAAAATGATATGAAATAAAATAAAGCAAGCATTCAGCAGGCAAAATAAACACGTGGTCCATGTAATCTCTTTGTCTGTTCTGTCTTCGTTCCTTCTTTGCACCCATCCTTGAGTCGGGTTCATTTCTCCCCTCTCCCTATTTCACAGTATTCATCCCCAGCTGTGATTTTAACCTACAGGAACTTGGCACAGCACGGTTTGCTTGTTCTTCCTTAGGGCATTCATTTAGTAACTCCACATTCTAGTGCCTTCTGCGCACCGGAATCCAGAGATCTCAAGATGATTGAGACTGGATCCAGGCGAAGGGGAGTTCATTGTATTACTCTTAAAACTTCCTGTAAAGTTCTTTTTTTCAACATATTAGTTCCAACATTTTTCACCTTTAAAAAAAAGAAAGATGTAGCAAATTTGAAAACGAATTCTTTATGTTAGAGGTTACACACTGGGGGCCTCCGAACGAATGAGCCCACAATCCTGTTTACTTGGCCCATAATGTTTTGTTTTTTCAATTTTTGAATGAGTTGTCAACATTGGAAGATTGGGAGATTTCTCATAAATATCTGATTGTGGGATTTTCTTTGAAAATCAATGAAGTCTCTCAGCACCGAATCAGAATTCTGTAGGCAACAACCTCCTCACAGCTAGAGCTAACAGAGACCACCCTTTTAGAAGGGAGGTGCCCTTTCCAATTTGTCACAGCACCTACCTGACTGGCCACCTACCTGAACTCCATTGCCTGCGTTCCCTGCCTGGGCCCCATAGGCATCTGAAGCAAAAATTCTACTCTCATATTGACTTGGGCAATGTTGGAATCCTTATGAATTATTCCTGTGGGGCATACTGTGCTGTATATGCTTGTTCACTTAGTTTCAATCTGAAAAAAAAGGGGGGGATATATTCCCTGCCCTTAAGAACTTCATGGTCTGGGGTGGCTCAGTCAGCTGAGCGTCCAACTCTTGGTTTCAGCTCAGGGCATGATCTCAACAGCTCGTGAGTTCGAGCCCCTCGTAGGGCTTTGGGCTGATGGTGAAGAGCCTGCTTGGGATCCTTTCTTCCTCTCTCTGCCCCTCCCCCACTCACTCTGTCTCTGTCTCTCTCAAAATAAATAAATAAACTAAAAAAAAAAAAAAAAAAAAGAACTTCATAGTCTGGTGAGAAAGCCAGTCATAAACAGATAACTAGAATCCAACCTGGGAGTTCCTGGAAGATGACATTCGTGAAGGTCTTCCCCTTTCTCAAAGGAATCTGCCTCACTGCCAGCTTTTGCAAATAAAGTTTTATTGGAACATAGCTAAGCCCCCTCTGCATATAAATGCACACAGTCTGTGGCTGTTTCCATGCTTCGTTGGCAAAGCTGATTTGTTGTGACAGAGACCGTATGGCCCACAAAGCCGGAAGTATTTACTATCTGGTCCTTCACTGGAAAGGTTTGCTGACTCCTTCCATGGGGGATCCATTCGACTTGATGCTTGAGACAGCTCCATATGCTACTCACTGTAATTGGGCCCATTTGCACCCACGCGGCCAGCAGGTAGCAGAACCAGGACTCTGCCAAATAAAGCGTGCACTCTAGAATTTACGTATGTCTAGAGTATGTCGTCAAAGACCTGTTTCAAACTTGTCCCTGCCAGGGTGTCGCCAGGGTGTCATCTAGGGGATGAGTCTGTCGGCGAGGCTCCCTCTTAGGCTGGTGGAAGAACAAACAGTTTAAAAGGCACTGCCCTGGGGACGCCTGGGTGGCTCAGTCAGTTAAGTGGCTGACTTTCGCCCAGGTCACGATCTCATGGTTCATGGGTTCGAACCCCACATCGGGCTCTGTGTTGACAGTTCAGAGCCTGGAGCCTGCTTTAGATTCTTTGTCTCCCTCTCTTTCTCTGTCCCTCCCCTGCCCATGCGCGCGCGCTCTCTCTCTCTCTCTCTCTCTCTCTCTCTCTCTTAAAAGCAAATAAAAAAAGAAAGGCATTGCCCTTGACCCTTGCTCTTGGCTCCCTCAGGATCTGACTCTGTGGCTGCTCCTCTGTTTACACGTAAGAGAGGGCTTACAAGGAGCAGTATGGTTGCTTGGAAGCTGGAGCTTGGTGCTGTTTACAGATCACTTTATATAAGGGTAAGGAAGTATCAGTTGCCCTCAATAGCACTGGACTGACTGCTGATGCCCCGTGGGATTTGAACGGCTTGACCCTTGTAGCTTTAAATCAGACACAGCACCTTAAATCAGAGAATTTCCCTGGGGAAACAGTGTCTTTCCCTTCCCCTGTCCCTTGGTTGGTCTGCTGGTCTCTAACCTCATATTTAGATACCCACCTACCCACCCACCCTCCTGCCCAGAGGTATTATACTGGGCTGAACTGGGTCCGTTGATGTGTTTTCCCATATTTAAAAATAGTGATTTCCCATAAAAACCGGGGCTATTTAGTCTCTTGATAGAAGGGTGCTTTGGCCCTGCTGGGCCTGCATTCCCAAACAGCCCTGGTCCCCAGCACTGAACATTGGTCACCCCTTGGTCTTGGACATGTGATGACAGTTTGACCTCTTCTGGCTGGTAGCACCTGTCATCAAGTGCTCTTTTCTTGCATTGAGAATATTTGCCTGAGCCTATGGGCACCTGAAAATTAACCCCTGCCCAAGCCACCTCGGAAAGCTGGCTGTTTCTTGCATATGCTATATTCTTTTCCACCTCCCTGCCTTCCCCTTGCTGTGTTCCCTGCCAGCTGTCTCCTTCTTTCAAGTCACCTCCACGCTGTAGATGATGGTGACCGACATCACCTGCTGAATTAATCCTCCCACATGACGGGATCCCATAGCCCTCATGTCCCATGCTATATTACAGGTGTTGGGCTCCGAGCCTTTTCTCCTCTTTGGGGATAGAGACCCACTCCTGTTCCTTTATATACGCCCAACATTTGGCCCAAGGAGTGGCACAGGGAGATGTACATGAGTGTTTGCTGGGCTGACGTCATAATCAGGGAAGAGATGAACTGATTTGTCCCTTAGCGAATTGGTAGCTGGTCTCCATAAAGCAGGCAGGGAAGAAGTCCTTGCAGCTCAATCTTCCTCTTTCCCCCAGACGTTGCCCTTTGGAGTAGTTCAACCCAGTCCTAATAATATGTCCTGACCTGGCTACCTTTACTGTACCCCTGGCCTCTGTTAGTCTGTACTCCCTCTATTTTTCAGCTAGCATTCTTCCCCCATTTTCTGCCCCAGTGAGTCACCATCACCCCTATCTCCTGCTTCATTTCTAACTCTGATGCTGCCTTGACCCCCTGTAGCTGATGGATTCTCTGGAGACTTAACATGTCATTGGAGGGTTATAGGCAAATGCAGCACCAGGCAGGAAGATGGGGCATCACAGATGACTGGTCACCAACCACAGAAGCCCTGCAGGGACCACCACACTCTTATAAACTCTGAGTGACCTTGCAATGCGATATGTGTGTGTGAGTGTGTGTGTGTGTGTGTGTGTGTGTGTGTGCACACACGCACACACTCTCTCAAGAATCCCAAACTATTTATGTACCTTTTTATGAACCTACCTAAAATCACAGACAGTTAGGTCCAGGAGGGACTTAACAGATCTAGTCCAGGGAATCTGATAGATTTCCAAACTCTGAGGATCCCATGCAGGAATACAGGTTTAGAAGCCTGCAGGGTCCAGGCAGGTAATGTAAATGACCACAGTGACTGGGGTTTATTTCATTATGCTGCTTGATGTCAGATTCTTTCAACACCTACGTACACTTTGCATACCTGGGACTATTCCTCAATGTCATAAAGGACTCGATTGTCTACTAATTCCTTGAAGCATGTAGCCTCTTCCATACCTCCATCATCTGTAGAAAAGAGATAATAATTGTTCCATCTCCTGGGGTTATTGTGAAAATTAAATGCGTTCATGGATGCAAAGCCCCTAGATCAGGACCTGGCATACGGTAAGTATAAATGTGCTAGCTGCAATTAGGGTGATGATGGTAATGATTCTCACTTTTGCTAGAGGTGTGGACACACAGACCTTCACTTTCATCTTTACTGTAGGGAGAAGCCTGTCAGACCAAAGTGGCAGCGAGACAGAGAGCTAGGGGGCCAGGAACCAGAGGATACCAGCCATCTGCCGGCTCCTGACAACTGTTGCCAGGCAGGAAGGCAAGCCTGGTGTTGCCAGATCTTCTAGTTTTTCAAAAACAATCCAGAACTCAGGATTTCTTTCTTTTTTTTTTTTTTTTTTCCAGAACTCAGGATTTTAAAATGTGAAATCTCCCAAGCTGTTGGCTGCAAAAAAAAAAATTTTTTTTAAACATTATGGAGACCAAACAAATGTCTGTGGCCTGGATTCAGCCAGTTGAGTAACTTCCGATCTGGTCTGATTGCTGTCATTTATCAGATGTGGAGGCCGAGGCCTGGGGAGTTAAGGTGGCCACTTGCGGGAGAACCAGCCTGGATCCGTTTCTGTACCCGCCCCGCCGCCATTGCAAAGCCTCCCTCCTGATGAGCCTTTGTGGTGGGAAGTCCTGCCTCTTGCATGATTTGAGGTGGAGATTTTATTTTAAGCCTGCAGAAGGCAACTCTGAAAAAACCAGGGCAGAGGATTGGACTCGCTCTCCTGCTCTCCCTGTTCAAGTTAGAGGTGTTCACTCTGTGAGCCTTCCTCATCTTGGAGAGGAGAGGAAGGAGCAGAGTGCGGAGACCGACCAAGGGGGTTCTGGTCCTGAGGCCACATGACCTTGGGAGATTAGGTACTTCATCTCTCAGTGCCTGGACTCTTAAATTATAAAATAGAGATTAGTAGGAGGATACGTCATAAGGCTGCCGTGAGAATCATATGAATTCATCTATTTAAAGCCCTTAAGGGGAGCCTGGGTGGCTCAGTCAGTTGAGCATCTGACTCTTTTGATTTTGGCCCAGGTCATGATCCCACGGTCCTGGGATCGAGCCCCGCCTCGGGCTCTGCACTGAGTGTGAAGCCTGCTTGAGATTCTCTCTCTCTCCCTCTCTCTGTCCCTCTCTCTGTCCCTCTCTCTCTCTCTCCCCCCTCCTCCCTCTGACCCTCTCCCCCACTCCTGCACTCTCTCCCTCTCTTTCTCTAAAATAAAAAAAAAATTTAAAAAGACTTTTAAAAGTTTACTTTAAAAAGTAAATTAAAAAATAAAGCCCCTAACAGAGCCCCTGGATGGCTCAGTCGGTTAAGCATCCAACTTCAGCTCAGGTCATGATCTCATGGTTGGTGAGTTCAAGCCCTGCATGCAGCTTTCTGCTGCACAGAGCCCATTTCAGATCCTCTGTCCCCCTCTCTCTGCCCCTTCCCCACTCTCTATCTCTCAAAAATAAATAAACATAAATAAAGCTCTTAAAATGGTACCCAGTACTTGATAGGGTCTCAGTAAAAATTAGCTGTCAGAGGCAGGAATGTATCTTTTTCTTTAGGATTCTGGGGGATCTCATGCATCATTTCTTACGGTTTCCAGGGCTGTTTTGCCGATCATTGGGGTGGGGGGTGTGGAACGCAAATACTGAGAAGACACTTTAATTTGTATGTGTACACACGTGCTCACATAGATTCACAAACATCGTGTCCCCACTTGTGTTCAGCCAGGAGCTGGGATGGAAGGATGGGGCTGGGCTGGCGGGTGTAGTTGGAATGCGTTTGGGAACTTGTGTGATGGATACAGAGGTCGACCAAAGTACATTTTAGCCTGGGAAGCATGTTGTCACATAAGCCACTGATTAGATTACAGAAGTGTGGCTCTTTCTTATCTTTACCGTTTCAAATGAAGAAAAATCAATATTTTCCAATTATCTCCAGTGGTGTATTAAACCCACTTTGTCATATTTCATTTCACCATCTGAGAAAAAGCAGGGGGGGGGGGGAAGGATCAGGAAAATACATTGTGAGAGAAGATGAAGTCTTTACAGCTTCTCGTACTCTTACCTCTTGTCCTCCCAGCATTTATCCATTCAAAAAATTTGGTCATTCATTCATTCATTCATTCACAGACTCCAGGGATGTCTACTGATGTCTCTTCTGATGAGGGAGCATAAGGCAAGCCGAAGGCCAAGCACAAGCTAGCATACCACCCATCCCCCACCCCAGGTGGGATACGTATATTCCTCGTGGACTCCTGGCTGCCCAAGAACAAAGGAAAGGACGGAAAACAAATGGTTAACTGATACAGATCGCAGGACGAGTCTCCATCCATTTACAAATACGTTAGTAAATTACAAGAAAAAGGCAATCTTATCAATAGCCTAATCTCCAGAAACCTATAGGCTTGTTTCCTGGAGCCCCAACATCACCCTCCCCTCCATAGTGATGTGGGGAACAAAGGCAAGAAGGAAATGGCAGGTAAAATTAAATTTCCTTATAACCTGCAGCCAGGTGACAAACACTTGAGGCAGGCAGAGTAAAACCTTCTCCAGGAACTCCTTACGGTCTTAATGTTAATGCTTTGCTAGAGGGAAAAACAACCTTAGCTTGACAATAGGTAGGCCTCCAGTGATCTGTGAGGCTTTAGCATATGGAAAATCCCTTTTAAGAAACTTCCTCTTGACTTTACCTCCTCCAACTCCATAGTATATAATAGTACTCTTCACAACCCCAGTGCAGCTCTTTCTGCCCATGGGCCCTGTCCCCGTGCTTTAATAAATCTGCTTTTTGCCCCAAAGACATCTCAAGAATTCTTTCTTGGCCATCAGCTCCGGATCCCCATCCCCACTCCAAACCCCATCACCTACTGTGTGCAGGGCACTGCTCTAATCGTTTCATTTGTACTGTCTTAACACTGACGATAGACCGAAATGGAATTACGGTATCGGGGTTTCCAAACAGGTAATGAGAAGCTGAGCCAGACAGGCTGACCCAGAGCCTACCTTCTCTGCTACCGCACGGCATTGTCCCCAGGCTCTCATCTAATTATGAAGGCAGCCAAAGAATGCACGGCTAAGCATTTTTAGAAGTGCACAAGAAAATGTGCATAACAGTATGCAGGTTATAAATAACCATTTCTAGCTGCCAGCTGCTGTTTGGGTTTGGAGAGGAAAAGAGGATCTTAGCATGACTTGTTTATCTCAGGTAATTTGGCAGTAAACTGGGTCCCGGGAATTTGAGTTACACAGAAAATGCAAAGGAAGAGTGACAGGGATATTGTTTCGGGCTTTCAGGAGACAGAATGTAACTTCAAGTCCCAGAACCAGCCTGGAGGCAGCACATGGGGAATTTGAAAGAATTTGAAAGTGTGTCGCAGAGCCCACGTTTACCTGTCTTCCAAACAGTCACGCTTTTTGTCTAACAGATTTCTGTTGCTATGATGAAATTTCCTTAAAGAGCTCTCCCCCTTGCCCCCCTCCCCCCCGCCATGGTTCCGTGGCATCGAGGTAAATAATGGAAAATTTTCTAGTCTTCTGCCTAGTTACCTATTAGGCTAGAAACTAGAAGCCTGTTTTGTTGCATCTGTACAGAGCTTTACATTTTTTTTTTTTTTTGTAATTGTCAATATTTAAAATTAGAAGTTGTCTTCTAAGACTGGACTTCTGGAAAAATCTGATCCAACAAGACCGGGGCCCGCATTCCTGCATGGAAACAGGCGGCAGGAGCCAAACAGTGATTGCCCTTGAGGCTGGGCAGGCTTCTGGGTCCGCCTCCCTGCCTCCTTACTCTGCCACAGGTATCTTTGCAAACCAAGGCTGTAGGTGGAAGTCACGATCAAGGTCCAGAAAGCTGGCATGGGGCTGAAGGCACGCGGGGGCGGGGTGCTCCCATTCCTGGGCTTGACAAGGGGGTGCCGGCAGGAACCAGGGTGTACTGAACACTGAATTAGCAGCCAGAATGACTGGTTGTTAACCAGGTTCTTCCCCTTCCTTGCTCTGTGACCTTGGGCAAGTTACTTTGCTTCTCTGAGCCACGTGGCTTTGTTGTGCATGATAGGGAATCTTAAGAGCTCTCACCTGGGGAAGAACATGGAGTTGTGGGGGGGGAGGCGCGTGTAGATGCTCTGTAAGCACTAGGAAACCACGATTCCCAGGCAACCCATCCGGACAGGTCTCGATTTTCCTTTCCTTGTTCTTGCTTTTTTCTTTTTCCTAAAATATCGCGTTGTCCTTCCGGCAAAGCTTCGGGGTGCTGAAGTTCACAGAGGCTACTCCCCTCTCCTCCCGTAGACCACCCTCTTAGGTTCTCTCATGGGAACATTCTACAGCGTTTCCCATTGTTTGGTTTGGTTTTGTTTTTAATTTGAATCTGGCTTTTGGACATTTAATATTTTAAGTTTCTTTTAATTTTCTCGATAGAAAATGGGTCCAAACCATTCAAAAATCAAAACAATATAAAAAGTAACAGTGAGGCACCCTGGATTGTTCAGTTGGTTAAGCATCCGACTCTTGATTTAGGCTTGTACATCATCTCACGGTTCGTGAGTTCCAGCCCGCATTGGGTGTTGCATTGACTGTACGGAGCCTGGTTGGGATTCTCTCGCTCTCCCTCTCTCTCTGCCCCTTCCATGCTTTCTCTCCCTCAAAATAAATATATAAACGTCAGAAAAAGTGACAGTGAGCTGTTGCATTTGTGCATGTACCTCTGGGTGGTTCTCTATACAAACAGAACCCATGTAGTCTTCTTTTCCTCTTTCTTAGAGAAAAGATTGCATCCTACATATACTTTCTGCCTATTGATTTTTTTTCACTTGACATATGACTGTCTTATATATAAGCAGCTTGCCCATTCTTTCTTCCAGTATTCCATTTCATTTGTGGATTCACCGTATTCAGCCAGTCCCTACTGACGGACTCACCCATCATTTCCAACAGTTGTTATTGCAAATTGTGATACAGTGAATACCCTTGTGCATTTGTTTCCCATTCGTGGAGGTGATTCTTTATAGTAGATTCCTGGAAGCGATATTGCTAGCCCCAAAGGAAAAATGCATTCGTACTTTTGAGGATATTGTCAAAACACCTTTCCAAAGGGAGTCTGTCATTTTGTACTTCCCCCAGCAATGCTCAAAGCTCCCACCAGCTTTCTAGCTCTCGCCAACGCTATCTTGTCAAGCCTCTGATTTTTGCCAGTCGGATTGGTGAGAGTAAGTGGTATTTCAGTGAGATGTTTGTCATTTAAATAAAGTTCCAGAGATATATAAAATGAGAGCAACATAAGCCCTCGTATTTGGACAACAGAAGAAATCGGCTCATTTGAGTAACCTCATGGCGGCACCATACCCCAGTGGAGAGAAACAAGCTCTTTGTTCGAAGCTCCTTTGCACTGGGGAGGTCCCTGCATGGCCCCTCTTTCCACTGAATTTGTTCTCCAAAGCCCAACTCTTTCTGCCGAGGCTGAGCATTTCACTTGAGTAGATGGGAGTGAACGTCTAATGCCGAGCCTTACCGTTTTGGCCACTTTATGGCATTTACCTGGCTGGCCGGCAACGCCATCTTCTTGGATAATTGGGGAATCATTTTTATCTAACCCCCTTATGAACTGCTCTAGGAGTGCAAAGTACACTCAAAAGCTGCATCGCAGAAAGAATTCCGTAAATCAGACTCCCTCCCCGGCACACTCTGGTGTTCTTGTACTTGTCTTCAAAGCCCTGACTGAGGAGCAGTGTGGCCCGGTGGTTAGGAGCGTAGACTCTGGAGCCAGACTGCTCAGATCCAGGTTGAGGCTTCTCTAGTCACTAGCTGCGTGATACTGGGCAAGCTTCCTGACCTCTTTGGATCTCAGTGACCGCATCTGACAAGTGGGACGATAATAGTGCCTATTTCTTGGGTAGCTGAGAGGAGCACATGAGTTGGTTCACGTACTTAGCCTTGAGCTCAGTGCCGGGCACATGGTAAACCTGACTAAGGTGAGCTCACATGGTAATGGCAGCGATTAACATGCTTGTGATTGTGATAATGTTAGTGACGCTCATGATTAGGAGCACACTGAGCCCTGTCACTTACAAGATACATTTGTGTGGCCTTGAAAAAGCAGCTCAATCACTCACTCAAAGTTTGTGTCTCATTTCTTCCTTGGTTTGTGCCAAGGGCATAGTACTGTCCACCTGTTTTTTTAAATGTTTATTTATTGTTTTAGAGAGAGTGAGAGAGCATGAGTGGGGGAGGGGCAGAGAGAGAGAGAGAGAGAGAGAGAGAGAGAGAGAGACACTGAAAGCAGGCTCCAGGCACTGAGCTGTCAGCACAGAGCCCGATGCAGGGCTCGAACCCACAAACTGTGAGATCATGACCGGAGCTGAAGTTGGATGCTTTACTGACGGAGCCACCCAAGCGCCCCATGGTGCTGTGCATCTAAAGCAAGAGTCAGCAAACTGTGACCAACCGGGCTGACAACTGGCCTGCAGCCTGCATTTGTGAATAAAGTTTTATTGGAACACAGTTGCGCCCATTTGCTTACATATAGTCTGTAGCTGTTCTCTCGCCAAAATCTTCACCGTCTGGCCTTTTACAAGACAAGTTCGCTGACCCTTGACCTCCAGGAGTGGTTCTGAGGATGCAGGGGATGAAGGCTGTGTGTTGAACCTGGCACGTAGTAGGTGTCCGGTTCAGTGGAGCATTCACATTCTTGAACTTGGTGCCTGGTTCTCAGCCTCCCCCGCTGCCACTCTTCTTCTACCCTAAAGGAAAAATAGAGGGAGTAATTACAATATGAATAATTTAATTAGAAATACCATCAAATGATATCAGGCATATGTATTTTTATCATGCACCGTACATTTCACATCCTAAGTATTCCACAGCAGTGGACGTAAAAGGCTGTGTCCTGTGGACTGCACTTCACAGGGGGCTTAAGGCTTTCTTGAGGGTAATTTTGACGCTGGTTTTCCCTCGCCTGCTGGCTTCAGAAGCTGGCATCCAAGCAAGATGCACCTCCCTTCTAAATGGCAGCGATGAATTTTATTATCTGCCTCCAGAGCAAAGTAAAACCAAAGTGTCAGAATCCTCGAACCATTGAAAATAAATCCAAAGTGCAGATAAAATCTCTCTGAAGTCATAAGTGGGAGCGTAGTATTATATGCATTCACACCCTTTTTTTTTTTTTTCCTTTTCCCCAGGCACACATCGGTTTTGTAGCGCGACGTACACGTGTATCATTTACATTTGGCCTTATTTATCGTCTCATGGCTGAAGCTGACAGGTCACCTTGCAAAATGCAGGGGAACACCCCCTTAATTTTGCAAGCAGCACTTATTGATATTAATGTCACCTTCTTCCACCTCCCTCCCTGACTGTCATGAGAATAAAACGAGATATAAGTAGGAAGATACTCCGAGAAGCTAAGTGCAGTAGACGGGGGCAATGTAATCTCATTTCTTCCGTCCTTGGTGAGAAGGAGCAGTCTCCACATTGAGCTTCCTGGAACAGAGAGAGAGGGGCTCGGTGGCCTGAGGACACAGGCGTTAGGGAACAAGCGTGTATAATTAGAGTGAATTTTCTTCACTGGAAAGTAAGCAAATTGTTTCCCAATTTAATGAACAAGAAGCTCCTTTTGAAGTTTATTTATTTATTTTGAGAGAAAGAGAGTGCATGAGCGTGAGTGGGGAAGAGGCAGAGAGACAAGGAGAGAGAGAATCCCAAGCAGGCTCCACGCTTACAGCGGAACCCAACGCGCAGCTCGATCCCACAACCGCAGGATCTTGACCTGAGCCGAAATCAAGAGTTGGTTGCTTAAGCAACTGAGCCACCCAGGCGCCCCATGAATAAGAACCTTCTAACGAACTCCAGGAGAGAGATTTGCTTTCAAAATTCAGTAGTCAAGCTCTGTGTTCTTTGTATTAATGTTTTGTTTTTA
This sequence comes from Lynx canadensis, assembly GCF_007474595.2. Classification (NCBI taxonomy): domain Eukaryota; kingdom Metazoa; phylum Chordata; class Mammalia; order Carnivora; family Felidae; genus Lynx; species Lynx canadensis. The sequence continues at coordinate 21,980,901 of NC_044318.1, forward strand.
TGGCCCACCTTAAGACTTTTCTTACTGTTCTCTGTTGGCGTAACAGAATTTTAGAGATGAAAAGCAACCCCAGAGGTGATTTAGCCTAACTCTCATTTAAAATTTAAAAATAAAATGGGGCACCTGGGTGACTCAGTCGGTTCAGCATCTGACTTCGGCTCAGGTCATGATCTCATGGTTCTCGGTTTGAGCCCTGCTTCGGGCTCTGTGCTGACAGCTCAGAGCCCAGAGGAGCCTGCGTCGGATTCTGTATCGCCCTCTCTCTCTGCCCCTCCCCCACTCATGCCCCGTCTCTCTCAAAAATAAACGTTAAAAAAAATTCTTTTTAATTAAAAAAAAAAAAATAGGAAGAAAATATGGCCCAGAGAGGTCCTGTGGGATCCTGTGACTTGTCCAAGCTCCCGTAAACTGGTCAGCTGTCCACTGGACCAGGTCCCTTGGCATGTGTCTGACTAGCATTGGAGGAGCTGTAGCCAGGCTCTGGGGACTGCCTTGTTTGCCCCTGGGCTAGCTCTGCTTTCCTTCTCCCCAGCTTCACTCTGGGCCCTTTTTGCTCCTACTGGCATCCTACTCGCCTCGGGACTGCTTCTGTAGAACACCCTGGTCTCCAACCCTCTCTGTCCCCTTCGAGCTCCAGGCCAATCTTCGGGCTCCTGGTGCTGCCCCGTGTGCCCTACCACCCGACATGCCATCCTCTCTCGTTGGCCTTCAGGCCTACGACGAGTCCCTTGACTGACAGCTAGGGCAGGTGTGGACAAGGGTTTCTGGGTGCTGTCCACCCTAGTTCCTGCTCCAGAGCATCAGGGGGCAGGAGGTTGGGATAAAATTGGCCCAACGACCCAGATCACCTGATCCCTGATTCTGGGTCTTTTTTTCTTTTTTTAATTAATAAGCTTTTTTAGAGCAATTTTAGATGGATAGCAAAACTGAGTAGAAAGTACAGAGAGGTGTCATATACCCGCTGTCCGCACACACATACGGCCTTCCCCCGCTGTTGGCATCCAGCATGTCAGTGGTACATTAAGTGGGTGTCTGTGGAACGCAAAGAGAGGTATGCAGTCAATTTCAGATCTGTTCTTTCTGCCTTGGCATTCTGTGTCAGTCTGTCCCCCAAGGCAGGAGGGTGCCGACCGCATCAAAGTTCACAGGTGGAAATAGCCCTGCTCTGGCCCTCTGTCTTCTCTGTCTTTCCAAACCAATGTCAAATTCCTGGGGCTGGCATTCTGATCGACTGTGGTTGGGTCAGGGGCCCACCCCCAGTGCGCCATACTGGGGTTGGGGTCCTGTACCACGTCATGGCTGCCAGGGAGCTCCCCGCTGAGGACAGGGAGCAGAGTGAGAGACAAGGAAGCAGTTTAGGGTGTCCCTGTGAGCAGAGCAGACAACCCAGAAGACGTCTATCATACCACGATGCTGTGTAATCCAGAGTGTCTGTGCACTCTCCAGCGGCCTCTTTTCTAGATCCTTTTATAATATTGGTGCCAAAATTTGGCCATGGTCAGAGGGTCATCTGTGGACCTTTGCTTTTCCCCTTATTTTCACTTTCTTGGAAAGAGCGTCATCCCTTGACTTGTGCTTTATCACCAGCTATGAGGTCCCCCACACCTGTGTAGACCTACCAGAAGCGACCACAACCAGAGCCAAACATCTTTCCTCTGAGACTCGGTCCCCACTTCTTGCCTCTTGATGAGTCATCACTAAGCCTTCTTCCTCCTGCTTTGGCGTGCTCTTGGCTCACGGGACACGTGGTTGTGATTTCCTCATAAATCGCCACCCAAGAGTGAGGCCGGATAGTTTGGAAGACACGTTGCCAAAGCACAGAGGTTCCCACTTGTGTTTTAAAACCAAGGCCATCCAGGGGCGCCTGGGTGGCGCAGTCGGTTAAGCGTCCGACTTCAGCCAGGTCACGATCTCGCGGTCCGTGAGTTCGAGCCCCGCGTCGGGCTCTGGGCTGATGGCTCAGAGCCTGGAGCCTGTTTCCGATTCTGTGTCTCCCTCTCTCTCTGCCCCTCCCCCGTTCGTGCTCTGTCTCTCTCTGTCCCAAAAATAAATAAACGTTAAAAAAAAAAATTAAAAAAAAAAAAAAAAAAACCAAGGCCATCCATTAATTTTCCATCAAGGAATCCTTTTACAATGGACACTTCCATAAAAGTTGTGAAAACTGCATTTGGAACAGCATATTTAAACATAATGATGTTGAGCTGTTGAATTTATGCGCACTCTCAAATGTTAGTCTTCCAGTTTTCTAAGAAAAGCAACATTCTTTCTGAAATTACCTGTTATATGGGAGATGTGGGTGATTACTGCTAATTCACATCTGCACCATCACCTAGGTGTTGAGTTTGGGGTTTGGTGAAGCACATTGGTGTGCACTCATCAAAGGTTATGTGTATGCGCACAGTGGAAGGCATTTTTGTGGAAGGCATTTTATATAATTCCAAACAATTTAATAAAAATGTAATTCGACTGGGAAATCTACAGTCGGCCCTTGCAGAGTGCAGATAATGTTCCAGATTAAAGAGCTGAGGCTTTGTTCATTATAGTCAAATAACGTGAGCGTGTGAATTACCATTTCCTTGCCGTTGGTCTATTTCAAGAGCATGCCATTTTCCCACTATAATAATAGGCTACATTTTCTTAAAATCATTTGATTATGATTGGTCCCGTCTATTCAGTTTGCAAATAAAAAGCTTTCACGGTGATAAACTAGCTGTTTTAAAAGAGCCTTAATCTCTGGTTCTGCTTTTGAACTGCCACAGGTCAGATTCCGCGGAAGGCTGACAGAAGCCGGTCCTGCTCGCGGGAGAAAAAAGAGGTAAATGCGTCACTGGTGAGGGTGGGTGGGAGGCGACTCTGTTTGAAGGCACCTGAGGGAGCATGCTGGTGAATAAGTTTTCCTGGATTTCCTTCTTGTTTCCCTCTGAGTCTCCAGCTTGAATCCGGGACCAAATGCTAGCTGGCAATTAGAGCTCTCAACCAAAGTGTCGCTACATTGTAGTGACAATTTCTTAGGAAGTGTGTCAGTTAGCTTTGTCTGTGTAACTGAGCAATCCCAAACCCACGTTTCAGGGATGTGGAACAAGAACTGTGCATTCAGTTGGTGATTCTGTGGGTCGGCCATTGGAGCTGGGCAGGTCTGCTGATTTCCGCTGGACTCACTCAGGCTTTTGCAGTGAGCCGCCGTGTCGCCTTGGGGATGGCTGAGCATCAGTAGTGTGCTTCAGCTCTCTTTGAATGCTTTCTCGTCCGCCAGTAAGGCAGCCAGCTTTATTCATGTGGAGGTTCACAGGGCCACGCACATGAAGACTGGAAGCTGCTGGACCTCCCCGAGCTGGTGTCACTACTGCTACTTTGTTTCCTTAAAACAGGTCACAAGGCCAGCCCAGATTCGCCGGGTGGGGAAATAGGTCTCACCTCTGGGTGAGAAATCTACAGATACTGTGGCCCTTCTTGCAACCTGCCACACCGAGCCCACTTGCTCTGTGCCCGGCACCAGGGATGAGAGAGACACAGCCCTGGTCTCGGGGTGTGCAGCATGGTCAAAGTCAAAGTCAGAGAGACACGAATAGGGAAAGTTGCAAGAGTAGCTGAGCCTGGGAGTACACAGTGATAGCAAGGACCCATAGGTCACTGCAGGGCCCTTTGATGACATCGTCAAGCTCATGGGAGTTTGAATTGGAGTCTTTAGCCACAGACAAGTGTAGGGGTACATGGGTATGCAGGCGTGTGGCTCGTCATAAGTATCGACCAATCCTGAAATTCATCAACACTTACGTGTTAACACTCTTGCCTGTAAAGTGACATAATTCCAACAATGAAAAGGAACTTCCCAGGCTGAGCTGGGTCCAGGGGCTCAGAAATGGCCACAACACTTGGTCTTTCTCTTTCCATGTCTGTGTCCTCTGTGTTGGCCTCCCAAACCAGCTCTGAGGAGGCAGGTTGGGGTTGGACTGCAAAGGGCCTTTGCGATGGCTGTCATCCCACCCCCTCTTGTCTCCTTTCTCAACCGTAGCCAGACAGCCACCGTGGGTTTTCTTCTCATTCAAGCAGCCTACCTGGGACGAGGGCTGAGAGATAACTTAGGGACTTCGGCGCTACTAAAAAGATTTAAGTGTCAGCCCCAGTGGACGTTCTAGAAACTGAGCCGGGGTGGATTCCATCACTCCTTTCTGGTAAGAACATTTTTCTGGGAGCAGGAACAGATGTGCACGTCTCCCGCAAAGTCTTTCCAGAGACTAGGGGGGGGCAGAGGAGCCCGGAACAGGAGTGAGCACAGGCCCGCAGGCTCCTGGTCCCCCCCCTTGGTGACGTGACCTGGGGGTGGGGGGACCAGCACCCCCCCGCCCCCCGCTCCCCGCTCCCAAGCCAGGCATGAATTGTTTCGACCTAACCGAGGCTTTTGATCACAGAGTAACAGCGTCCCATTTATCTGCATTAAGAAATTTGCTGGGAATCAACAAAGCAGGGCAGCGGGTAACTAGTTGAGATACTCTTTTCCTCCTCAGTCTTTCTCCTTGGCAACAGGGCTTCCTAATTGCCGCTTTCTTGGCTACTCCCATCCTGCCAGTTGCCCCAGAGCATCTCAGATCACTCCGCCTGGCGAAGAGCTTGGAACGAGAAACAAACAAACAAACAAAAAACCAAACAAACCAAGAGAGTGGAGATATTTATCACAATATCTGAGAGATTTAAAATGGTTTCAGGCCTTTCTGAAAAAGAGGGTGCTGGTTCTCCTCACAGGGCTTTTGTTTGGTTAGAAAAATAGGAGAAGGAAACTAATGGCAAAAGCCGGCAGATGCTCATCTTGATATAACGTGCTTTTTTCCACCTTCCTCCCCTTTCCGCATCCCTCCCACGCCACCTGTGAAATCTGCTCTTCCTGACACTCTGTGCCTTACACAGGATGCCGGGTATAGATCAGACTCCGTCACCATGAACGGCAAGGAAAAGACAAGCTCGTGGGAACAAGCAGACAGGGAGGTTCTTCGTGTTCCTCCGGTGGTCAGGTGACACGGGCCGGCTCGCGCCGTGGCAGGTGAACGTGCCGTTTCCTCCCCCGGTTGGGATTGGGAACTTCTCCGTGCCGCCGTCGTGGGCCAGCATGGTGAGGGGAGGAGGGGAGGCTGTTTGCAATGAACTTGCCATCCAAATTCAGCCCAAAGATGTGTTTTATTTGGCCCGGACTCCATTACAATTTTTTATTTATTTTTTAAAAAATCTTTAATGTTTATTATTTTGAGAGAGAGAGAGAGAGAGAGAGAGAGAGAGAGAGAGAGAAAATGAGTGGGGGAGGGGCAGAGAGAGAGGGAGACACAGAATCCGAAGCAGGCTCCGGGCTCCGAGCTGTCAGCACAGAGCCCGACGCGGGGCTCGAACTCACAGACTGTGAGATCTTGACCTGAGCCGAAGTCGGGCGCTTAACTGAACCACCCAGACACCCTCCCCCATTACACCTTTTTTAAAAATTAGGCATCCGCATTTACAATTTTCACAGAACAATGCGCACTTCTGGCTTCTTTGCTAAAATGGAGAACGACCACAGAGGCCTTATTCCCTTAAGGCAACACCGGGCAATGGCTGGTGTTGAGGAGAGCTCCTTTCGGTGGGGCGCTCCATTCTGCCATGCCTGCCTCCACACACACCTGCTCGGTGGCCAAGAGAGAGCAGCAACCACACCGTGGCAGTGGTCACCAACATTGCTGCACATTAGACTCCCCAGGAGCTTTTTAAATACCCCGAAGTTCAGGCCTCTTTTCAAACCAGTTAAATCGGAATCTCCAGGGGTGGGACCCAGGCTTCGGAATTTTGTGACCACCCCCCAGGGGGTTCCGGTGTGCAACCACAGGTGAAAGCCAGTGGTTGATCCGTAGTAAGTAACCCCTGGCCGTCAGCTCAGATCCTTCCCTGAGCTCTGCTTGGCTGCCTGGCCCCGGGACACCTCAGTCCTCGAGCCGTGCCACAGGCACAGATAAAACCCCAGGGGGTGGGGTGCTGGAGGAGGGAAAGAAGGCTGGAACCCAGGCTTTGGAAGGGCTGCGGTCATTTCTGAAACGCGTATGGGAGGCGTAGCTCGAAGCGGGTACGTACTTCCGTTTAGCTGGCAAAGATATTCTCAGCCTTGTCGCTAACAAGTATTCGTGGTTTCTTGCCTGTGGAGATTATATAGTGTTTATGGCCCTCGGTCATGAATTATTAATGACTTTGAAATTGTGGTCATTGTAGTTTACTCAAAAATCATTAGGAAGTAAATTTATCACACAGTGTTTAAAAAAGTAAAAAAGAAAACCACCGAGGAGGGAACAGATCTTGATTTGTCGCCCCTCCAGCGTCCGTACTGGTGGCCACGGCACCGTGGAGCTCACCGATGTGGCACTGGAGACTTGTCCTGCTGCACAGAGACACAGGGACTCCCAGAGACCGAATTAGTAGCCACATGTGCCTCTGCCTCAAATCCCAGCCATAGGACCTTGGACGATTCTCTTGACCCCTGTCCTCCCGAGATTGTGTCTACTAGGCAGTAACGTGTTAAAGTACCTCGCGCGGTGCCAGGACCCATCCTAAGCGTTCCATAAACGTTAGGCGTTACGTTATTTTAACCATTTCTTAGCATGTCTGGCAGTTAACGGAGAGGTACCCATGCCCTTGGACAGAGTGCACGATTGTGCTTCTTGCTGAAGGGGTCTCCCTTGCTCCAGCTGGACTTTGGACCGATTCCAGCCTTCCAGTCTCCTGGCTGTGCGCCCCCAGGTGGGTGGGCCCCAGGCAGGCTAGCTCATGCGCCCCCCGCCCTGAGCCAGTCTGAGAGGCTCCCGTGATGACGGACTGCCTTCTTTTGCAGCCGATTGGAGATTCTGAAAAATGCTCTTCCCAGCACACCCGTCTGCTAAGCTCACTTTGTGAAGGACTGCAAAAGTCATTTAACTCAACCACCTAGAAAACGTTAAGCTGCCCCTTTGTATGCACGTACAAGTGCACGCGCACGCGCACGCACACACGGCCCTTCCTGCTGCTGAGCAGAGCCTTTCGGTGCAAGGACTAGAGACTCCTTCCATCTTTGCCAAGCAGAGGAGGAACCGGATCTCAAGGGAACACAGGGAAGGAGGGAGTCCGGGATTCAGGCTGCCTCCAGGGATGGGGAAAGCTGGACAGGCCTCTCTGTGTACCACCAGGAACATGCCGCTGCTCCCCCTTGTCTGTGCACCTGTCATTGTCCTGATTCTCTTCCCTACCAGCTGTTCCTTCTCCCAGTTCAGAGGCAGAAAGAGAGACTGACTGACCTGATGGTCAATACCAAAGGCTGTTTAAGGGATAAGTGCTCCTGCTATCAGTCCCCCAGATGCCCTCTCAAGAGGCAACCATGGTAAGAAATGTCTTACGTGTCCTTCCAGAAGTATTCTGTAGCTATACAACTATGCAGAGCGTATCTGTCCTCTGTCCTCCTGTTAGCACAGCAACACATGCTGCTTTTTTTTTTTTTCCTGGCATTATTTTTTTCACTTAATGACACGTCTTAGAGAGCATTCCATAGCAGGCCATGTGCACAGACCTCATTCTTTCTTTTTTAATGGCTGTACAGTGCTCCATCATGAATGCTCAGAAACGCAGTTCTTCATTTGACACCTTTGGGGCCAAATACGTTTCATCGTTTTAGAATTTAGAAAGTAATACCATCCCAGTATGGTCTGGGACAACACCCTATAATCAAACACATGAATATATCTGCAGGGAAATATGAATATTCATCCTAGGCGGGAAAAACACTGTGAGTTTCATATCAGTTCAGATCAGGTTTTGATACTAAACCAATGCATATAGGGGCGCCTGGGTGGCTCAGTCGGTTGTGTGTCCAACTTTGGCTCAGGACATGATCTCATGGTTTGTGAGTTTGAGCCCCACATCACGCTCACTGCTGTCCACACAAAGCCTGCTTCGGATCCTCTGTCCCCCTCCCTCTCTGCCCTTCCCCTTCTCACATGGTCTCAAAAATAAATAAAACATTAAAAAAAACTATAAATAAATAATATAAATAAATACATGTAAGGAACTGTGGACTTGTCTGTAAATATATCACTAGATCCTGGTTGACGACTCTCTAGGCTATTAGGAGCCTTTTGCAACTGCGAGAGTACTGTTTTTTTTTAATGTTTATTTATTTTTGATAGAGAGACAGAGCATGAGTGTGGGAGGGGCAGAGAGAGACGGAGACACAGAATCAGAAGCAGGCTCCAACTTCTGAGCCGTCAGCACAGAACCCGACGTGGGGCCTGAACTCGAGGACGGCGAGATCATGACCTGAGCCGAAGTCGGTCGCTCAACCAACTGAGCCACCCAGGCGCCCCTATCGTGAGAGTACTTTAAAGAATATCCTAGGGGCGCCTGGGCGGCTCAGTCAGTTGGGTGTCCGACTCTGGATTTCGGCTCAGGTCATAGTCTCACAGTTTGTGGGTTCGAGTCCTGAGTTGGGCTCTGTGCTGACAGTGCAGAGCATGCTTGGGATTCTCTCTGTCTCTCTCTCTCTGCCCCTCCCCAACTCACGCTGTCTCTTGCTCTCTCTCTCAAAATAAATAAATAAACTTAAAAAAAAAGAATACTCTAGAGCAGACATCTTTGTGCACGTGTGTAGGAATAGCCAAAGTTTAAATTCTCAAAAGTGGAATTAATGGCTCAAAGGGTATGTGCTTTTTAAAAACTGACATTCCCAATTTGTCTCCCAACAACAGAAGAGAAACAGAGCTTTTCTTCTAGGCCACCTTGTAGAATGCTGGCCAGGTTTAAATGTGACTGCCCTTGGCTGAGGTAGGCACACCGGGGGCCGTTCAGTGGCTGCCCCGGTATGTTCTCCAGGCCATGCTTGGGGGGGGGTAGGAGCAGGGCAGCTGTCCTAAGAAGGATTTGGAGGCACGTCTAGCACCTCAGTTTTTAAAAGCCATCTCTCCCGGGCCCTTGGCTCTGAGCACCTCGCTTGGCTGATTGCAGGAGGCCAGTGGGGCTGGTAACTTGTACTGTAAGTTTCAGGCCCCCCGCTAGCAGGCAGTCAACAGACCCTTCCCCTCCCTCGTTTCAGAGCTCAGCACTCTTGCCACTTCAGCCTTCTGGAGAATGGGGAGCTGGCCCTTCCATCTGTACAGATCTCAACCCCTTTGTTTAAAAATTTAAAAAATAGGGGCGCCTGGGTGGCTCAGTCGGTTGAGCGTCCCACTCTTGATCTTGGCTCAGCTCATGATCTCACGGTTCCAGAGATCGAGCCCTGTGTCAGGCTCTGTACTAAGAGCACGGGATTCTTTCTCTCTCCCTCTCTCTCTGTTCCTCCCCTGCTCCTGCATGGCTGTGTGCATGCACACTATCTCTCCCACAATAAATAAATATTAAAAAAATTATTAAATAACCAAACAAAAAAAAAAAAAAAGAAAAAAGAAGAGAGAGAGAGAAGGGGAAAAAAAGACAATGAAAGCTAATAGCACTTGATTACAAGAGCCTGTCTGATATGACAGCTGACATTCCAAATCCACACTTCTCCCAGAACGAAACCTTTTAGTTCACATTTCTAGGCAGAGAAGGACCCAGTCTGTTTTCCCTTCAACTGCCAAGTACATTCCCAGTTGTGAGGCTACCATCATCAGCCTTTCTGCTTCTTGAGGTCTTGGTCTCTGCAGCTCTGAGAGCTTGGAGGGTGGGGGTCCCTCAAGACACTGACAACTTCTGATTTCTCCAGGGCAAATAAGTCACATGGCAGGGTTAGAAGCCACTTAGCAAAGTAGTGGAGCCTGGGAACCCTGGAAACAAATTGCCTGGATTCCTAGGTGAGCCCCTTCATTCAGGCAAGTTGCCCATCCTGCCTGTGACTTGACTTCCTCTTCTAAAGAGTAGGGATAGTATAGAGCCCGCTATCAGAGGGTTGTGGTAAGAATTCAGTGATTTGGGCGCCTGGGTGGCGCAGTCGGTTAAGCGTCCGACTTCAGCCAGGTCACGATCTCACGGTCCGTGAGTTCGAGCCCTGCGTCAGGCTCTGGGCTGATGGCTCAGAGCCTGGAGCCTGTTTCCGATTCTGTGTCTCCCTCTCTCTCTGCCCCTCCCCCGTTCATGCTCTGTCTCTCTCTGTCCCAAAAATAAATAAACGTTGAAAAAAAAAATTTAAAAAAAAATTAAAAAATTAAAAAAAAAAGAATTCAGTGATTTAATGCCTGTAAAGTGCTTAGCGTGGTGCCTGGCACATACTAGGAGCTCAGTAAACCTTGTGGGCTATAATTTAGGACTGGCAGGGGCAAGGTAGCCCGTTTAGAAAGCTCATCCCATCAGAGTCACAGATGGATGAGAGGTCTTGTCACAATCAAGCAGGCCCCGATCGGACCAGCGCTCCTCATCCCTTTGGTGCATTGGAACCTCACCTAATCCCTCGCACCCGAATCGCCAGCCTACTCTGAGACCCCCACAGTCAGGCTGGTTGCTGCGGGAAACGTGGCTGCAGACACAGTGCCCGTAACCCAAGTTTAATGGCAAGGCCAGGACACGAGCCTCGGAAAGCAAAGAGAATCAATTTCTGATAAAATGCCAGGAAGGAGATTGACGTGTCAGAAACCTTCCTGGTATCAGCTTAGCTTCCAGCACAAGATTAAACTCTAGGAAAAACCCATCAGAGGGCTGCAATTTGTGACCAGAAAGAGATAATGTTGACAGCTTCCCCTTCCCGAGCCTGTTTTGGATAAACAGTGTGCCCTTCAACAGAGCATCATCAAAGTTTTCTGTATTTCCAGATCTTAGGCATGAAATTGCCTTGAAACTATCTCCCTTTACCTCCCCACCCCCAAATTCACTTTGTAGAATACCAAATATGGTTAGAAAAGAGAATGCTACTAAGAGAAGGAGCTTCCCGCAAATTCCTCTTGAAAGGTTTGTCTCCTGGGGGAACCGGGCCTGTGAGAATTATCCCTCAGTCCGTGGACCGAGGGCCTCAGTTTCTTCTTGTGTAGAATGGGGATAATAAGGGCACCTGGGGGGCTCAGTTGGTTAAGCGTCCGGCTCTTGACTTTGCCTCAGGTCACGATCTTGTGGTTCGTGAGTTCGAGCCCCGCATCGGGCTGTGACAGTGTGGAGCCTGCCTGGGATTCTCTCTCTCCCTCTCTCTCTGTCCATCCCCCACTCATGCGTGCGTGCACACACACACACACACACACTCTCTCTCTCTCAAAAAATAAATAAACTTAAAAAAAAAAAAAAGAATGAGCATAATAGTGGCACCTACATCATCAGGTCATGAGGGGTGTTCTGAGCAGCGCCTGGCATGTAGGAAGCCCTGAATAAGTGACAGGTGCCTCGTCCTCTCCTTCCCTTCCTGTCATTATTACAATTCTCTCAGCCGCTACGGCAAAGGAGAGCGGACTGAGACCCATAGCCAGCCCAGGGTTTTGCGTCACCCTGGTGACGGGGCCGGGGTGGGAGTTGACCCCATGTTAGGTACGTGGTAGGGAAGGGGTGTTTCCCAAAGGAACCCCGGGATCCCGTGACCAGAAGAAGGGGGGGAAGGGTAGATAGCGAGCAGGCAGAAGACAATAGCTGTCCAGCGCACGGCCACCTTGTCGTGTAGGCGGTGAGGCTGACGAAATACTGCAGGATACCCTGCGAGGAATGCAACGTGATCCTCATCTTGCAAGCGAGGGCACCTGGGTTCACAGGCAAACCCGCCCCAGTTTTAACACCGCGAGTCCAGGGCTGAACGGACACTCCACGTCCTGTGCACCGTGGAAAGCGGAGAGTATGTGTGTCACCCTGGGGGCCTCAGGCATCCTGCGACCATCCCAAGGCTCAATTTTCCTTTCTTTTCTTTTCTTTTCTTTTCTTTTCTTTTCTTTTCTTTTCTTTTCTTTTCTTTTCTTTTCTTTTCTTTTCTTTTCTTTTCTTTTTTTGAAAGGCATTAAGTCCACTTTATTTTTTCCTAGAGGGCAGTTTTTCTTTAGTCCTCTAGGACCTAGCTCCTTAGCTGGGCTTTGGTGAAGGTCACAGGGCAGCACCCGCAGGTCTAAGTTGGGGTGGGGGTGTTCGGTCCTCCTGGGCCGTACCAGAGCGGTTCCGGACCGCCTTGCCAGAAACCGCGCAGCTCAGGCATGAATGGGGTTTCATGTGCAGCCTGGGAAGCACACAGGCACCCAAGACACTCACTTTGGAAACGTCCCTGACAAGTGTGGCCTCTGCCATGTTTCAAATCCCAGACTTCTTCTTCTTCTTCTTCTTCTTTTTTTTTTTTTTGAAGTTTATTTATTTTGAGAGAGAGTGAGAGAGCACGTGCATGAGCAGGAAGAGAGGGAAAGAGAGAACCCCAAGCAGGCTCCACTCTGTCAGCGCAGAGCCCAACGCGGGGCTTGAACTCACAAACCGTGAGATGGTGACCTGAGCTGAAATCAAGAGTTGGACCCTTAACGGACGGAGCCCCCCGGGCTTCTTGGTGGCCTTGTGCTAGGACACCGATGGGGCACATTTGGCACAGCAAATAGGCTGCACGTGACTGTGGCCCTTTTGGGCATGGCCATTGTTCTTTCTTTTCTCGGTCATCTTGGAAGTGAGGACCCGAGAGCAAGGGTCGGTTTCTTTACCTGTAAAATGGGCATCTTCACTCCCTCCTCCCTCGTCTGAGGACTCAGTGAGGTTGAGAGAGATGAAGCCCAGCCCCACTCGGGTCACCAAGTGGCTCTCATACAGGCTGCTTTCCCGCTTCTCCCCACGGCCCCTACTGCCGGTTCAGAGTGACCCTCGAGGACCCCCATCCGTCCTCCTGGGACCACGGGACTGGGCAGGTGAACGGGAAAGCAGGGGCGGTAACTGCCAGGTCATGAAAACCTCAGTTTCCTCACCGACCAAGTTGACATTGATACTCACTCCCTGCGCCCCCAAGTGCAGTTAACGACAGCTGGCTTCCAATCAGAGGCCAGAGAAGGGAGTGTGTGCCCCTCCCTGCCCCCACTGGATGATTCAAAACAAAACTGAAATAAATATAAGGAAGTTCATTGAAGTTCTCCATTTCTTTCCTTTTTCTTTTTTTGACACAGAAACCTACACTCTTTCAAAAAATATTCTCAGGGCTGCTCGTGCTTTGTTGACCCCCTGGACGGTGGTTGGCTCATGAATGGCAGAGGGGGTGGTCGGGGACCCCTCAGGGGGCAGAGGTCCAGCTCAGACTGCTGGGGCTTGCCTCCCGGTTCTAGCTGTGTGGCCTTTGGCAGTTATATGCTTCCGTTATGTTTTTCCGTGCCTCAGTTTTCTCACCTGCAGAATGGAACTGAAAGTTGGGCTACCACCTCGTGGGGTTGTTAAAAGAGAATTAGGGAGTAGGGCATCCTTGGAACCATAGCAGCACGTTTAGGTGTGCGGGTCCGGCTGGGGGTGGGGGAGGTCCTGTCCTCCTGTGCCGTCAGCAAGGGAAGTGAGGGAGGCGGGGCCCGTGTGGTCCTACCCCCTTGGTAGGGCCTGCATTAGATGTTCTTCATTTCTGTCTGATTCCAGAACTAAGGAACGCTGATTGCAGAGAAGTTAGAAAATACAGAAAGGTGGGGCGTCTGGGTGGCTCAGTCAGTTAAGCACCTGACTCTTGGTTTTGGCTCAGGTCATGGTCTCGCGGTTCATGGATTTTGGCCCTGCATCGGGCTCCATGCTCACAGTGAGGAGCCTGCTTGGAATTCTCTCTCCCTCTCTCTCTACCCCTTCCCGTCCCGCATTCTTGCTCTCTCTCTCAAGGTAAATAGTAAATAAACTTAAAAAAAAAGAAAAAAGGAAAATACAGAAAGGTACACCCATCTGTCATTATCCTACCATCTAGATAATCACTATTACTTGTTTTCATGTTTCCTTCTGGCTTTTTTGTGTGCACCTACATATATTTCGGAATTAGCGTCATGCTATGGGACGATTAGAAATGCCTACCTTCCATTCTTCTTTTTGGCTTTTTATTTATTGAGATATAACTTACATACAACAAAGTGCATACCCTTTTTTTTTTTTAGCATTTTCTTAATTTTATTTTTTTAATTTATTTTTTTTAACATGAAATTTATTGTCAAATTGGTTTCCATACAACAGCCAGTGCTCCTCCCAGCAGGTGCCCTCCTCGATGCCCATCACCCACTTTCCCCTCCCTCCCACTCCCCATCAACCCTCAGTTTATTCTCAGTTTTTAAGAGTCTCTTATGGTTTGCCTCCTTCACTCTATAATTTTTTCCCCCTTCCCTTCCCCCATGGTCTTCTGTTAAGTTTCTCAGGACCCACAGAAGAGTGAAAACATGGTATCTGTCTTTCTCTGTATGACTTATTTCACTTAGCATAACATTCTCCAGTTCCATCCACGTTGCTACAAAAGGCCATATTTCATTCTTTCTCATTGCCATGTAGTATTCCATTGTGTATTAAACCACGATTTCTTTATCCATTCATCAGTTGATGGACATTTAGGCTCTTTCCATCATTTGGCTATTGTTGAGAGTGCTGCTATAAACATTGGGGTACAAGTGCCCCTATGCGTCAGCACTCCTGTATCCCTTGGGTAAATTCCTAGCAGTGACAAAGTACAAAATCTTAAATACATAGTTTTAAGGATTTCCATCAAAAGATAGAACATTCCTAGCAGCTTCATGCCAACTCCCTGTTCATGAACCTCTCCAAGGGTATTATCCACATCCACTGTCTTGACTCATAGATAAATTTTGCCTGTATTTAACTTCGTAAAAATGGAATCACAGAGTAAATACTTATTTTATATCTTTTTAGTTTTAAGCAGATTTGTGAGATTCATCTCTTTTTAAGTGCAGTATAATTCAATTGTTCTTTTTTTTTTAAGTTTATTTGTTTTGAGAGAGAGAGAGAGAGAGAGAGAGAGAGAACATGAGTGGGGGAGGTGCAGAGAGAGAGGGAGAGACAGAGAATCCCAAGCAGGCTCCGTACTGTCGGCACAGAGCCCAACTCGGGGCTCAAACTCACAAACTGCAAGATCATGACCTGAGCTGAAATCAAGAGTTGGAAGCTTAAAAAAAAAAAAAAAAAAAGAGTCGGATAACCAACTGAGCCACCCAGGCACCCCTCAATTGTTCTTTTATTAGAAAAATTAAATTGCGGGGCACCTGGGTGGCTCAGTCGGTTGGGCGTCCGACTTTGGCTCAGGTCGTGATCTCACAGTCTGTGAATTCGAGCCCCGCGTCGGGCTCTGTGCTGACAGCTCAGAGCCTGGAGCCTGTTTCAGATTCTGTGTCTCCCTCTCTCTCTTCCCCTCCCCTGCTCATGCTCTGTCTCTCTCTGTCTCAAAAAGAAATACAAACATTAAAAAAAATTTTTTTCAATAAAGAAAAATTAAATTGCCAAGTAATTTGAGTGTCTTTGTAAAAATTACAAGTTCAGGCACTGAATGAAAATTCCCCTTGAAATTTACCCCAATCTCACTCTTCTCCCTAGAAATAACCAGTTATCAGTGGAATGTTCATCTTTTTGGACTTTTTGGACTTCATTCTATTTGTACAATTCGACTCATTGTTGCAGTTGGGAGTGTATTCAGCTGCATGTAACAGAAAACCTAACTATTGCCTAAATCAGGGGTCAGCAAGCTTTTTCTGTAAAAGGCCAGGTAATATATATTTTAGGCTTCGAGGGCCACACTGTCTCTGTCACAAGTACTCAGCTCTGTCATTCTAGCATGGAGACAGCCATATTCAGTATGTAAACGAATGGGTGTGGCTGTGTTCCAATAAAACTTTATTTACAAAGATAGGTGGCAGGCCAGATTTGGCCTATAGGTTGGAATTGGCTGACCCTTGCCTTAACAACAGGGATTTCTTTGGCTCAAGTGGCAGGAAATCTAGAAATAGCCTCATAAGAAAAACCTAATTTACACTCCTACCAAAAATATTGGAGAATGCCTCCAACCTTGCCAATAGTGGCTATTCGCAACCTTTTAATTTTTGTCGGTATTCTTCATCCTTACTCCTGTGTTTTGGGTAAATGCCTCTCCCCGATCTTCCAGCTCAGGAGTGTTCTCTGTATCTGTATCTCGTCTGCTGTTCACTGTCTTTTGATCTTTTTATTTTGGTGATTACATCTTTCACTCGTGATTCCTAATTAATTCTTCTCCGTATGAGGTTGTACTTATCTGATGGAGACAATGTCCCCCGTTATCCCTCTGAGAATATTAAATGCATCTTAAATGTCTCTGCATCGTCGTCTCTATTTCTTTGGTTGTTGGTCCTCCTGTTAGTTGAGTTGGCCCCCCTCTCTGATGGCGTGAGTTTTCCTGGAATGTCCGGTGATTTGTGAATGTGTGCTCTTCTGTGTTCTGTGAGCTCGTTTTCTTCTCGGTGGATGCATTTCTTTCTAGGCAGCCAGTGATTGCGTCAGAGGGGCTGGGCTTGCTGCAAGAAGGGTGGTGCCAATAGTTTGTTGTCTTGTGGGCACGGGATCTTCCTTTTCCTGCTGGATATGCCCTGCTTTTCTGTTCCAGAGACTCACCGTCACGGATCCCCCAAGCTAAGTGGAGCAAAGAGCCACCTCTTAGTGACCCCACAAGAATTTGCACTCCAGGGCTCCTGGGTGGCTCAGCCAGTTGAGCGTCCGACTCTTGATTTCGGCGCGCATCATGATCCCAGGGTCATGAGATCAAGCCCCTGTTGGGCTCTGCACTGAGCGCGGAGCCTGAGTAAGATTCTCTCTCTTTCTCCCTCCGCCCCTCTCCTCTGCTTGCTGTCTAAAATAGAGAAAAATAAAAAAGTGCGTAGTCCGTGTCTTTGAACGTTGACCTCGGGCCCTCTTCTCTCCCTGGAGAATGTGTTGCCTCTTGGTTTGAAGGAGCCCAAGATTGCCTTCCCCTCTTGCAACAGTTCTTCTGATGTGGCCCGTGTGTCTTCTGCGTTAATCCAGTTCCGTCTGCCATCCATTTCTCAGGGGTATCTTGACTTTTTTTTTTTTTTTTTTTTTCTTTTTTTTTTTTTTTTTTTACTTATTTATTTATTTATTTATTTAAAAAAAAAATTTTTTTTTTCAACGTTTATTTATTTTTGGGACAGAGAGAGACAGAGCATGAACGGGGGAGGGGCAGAGAGAGAGGGAGACACAGAATCGGAAACCAGGCTCCAGGCTCCGAGCCATCAGCCCAGAGCCCGACGCGGGGCTCGAACTCACGGACCGCGAGATCGTGACCTGGCTGAAGTCGGACGCTTAACCGACTGCGCCACCCAGGCGCCCCTTGACCTTTTTCATCTGCCAGGGGCACCCCTCCTTATCTTCCCAGGCTCTTACGGATTTCACGTGGTGTCATTTCTGTGGGCTTGGGCAGGAGAGGCTGACATGTGTGCTTGCTCTTGGTCTTGCCAACTCGATTCGATCCCAAGGTGACCTCTTGTTACAGGTTTCACCTTCCTGGCCACCCTCATCTGAACAGGTTCATCTTTCTCTAAAAATACACTGTGTTGGAACCAAACAGTTGGTTCCAACTATGGGCCGATCCATGTAGAATGTAGGGATGGAGTGCACTTCCTGATAAGAACTGGGCTCAGATGCCAGCCCTGCCCTCTACTCCATTGTTCAAGTCCATTCGCTTCTCTAAACCTCAGCTTCCCTGCCTGTCGAACGGGAGTAATGATCATAATACCCACCTCTTAGGTTGGTGAGACTACCCACGGAAATAGTACATCAGGAGTTTCACGCGGGGCCTGGCACACAGTAGGTGCTAAAACATGTTGGTTCCCTTCCTCTTATTCTGACGAAATTTCTAACACGCTCATTGTGTGTGCTGTGGGGGCGGGGGGGTGTTTTTGGCAGTCACACCACACTGTTAGCTCATACTGAGCACATTAGCTAAAAGTCTGTCTTTGTCTCGTGAACTTTTCTCAAGCCAGGCTTCTCCCCCAGTGCCTCTCCTTGTGTAGGACCTTTACCTTGGCCATGATGCATTCTATCAAGCTGTTCTCGATCCATCTCTAGGCTGTAGAAATTGATCTGAACCCAGATTCCGTCATCCAGTTGATTCCGTGTGCCTCCCAGCTGAATGTCATCTGCAGACTTAATAAACAGCCTTCAACAGCCAGACCCAGCCATTGATAAAATTACAGCTTGGGATAGGACCAAGGACAGAACGCCATGGCATGCCACCCTTCAGGGGAAGAGTAATTTACGGGACTGTGCAAGTTGATTCATTTGTCCAGTTCCTGTAATCGTATGTCCTTGTGGCTTGATTTTAATAATCATATTAGCAACCACGTATGGGGTCTTATGTGCCACAAGCCAGGGGCTGAGGTAAGTGCTTTTCATATATTACTTTCATTTCTTATAACAAGTCTGCCAGGTGAGTATTTGTATTACTTAGGACTCAGTTAAAAAACAACAACAACGACAACAACAAAACTCAATCTAGCTTTAGCAGAGCACTGTGTTACTTCATTACGAGACTCTCCAGCGTGGGCGCTGAACTCACAGAAGCCAAGGGCAGGGATGTGCCTGGGTGTCGAGAATGGTGAACCAGTGCCTGCGACCTTCTAGGGTCCCAGAAAATCCTCTCTCGATGACTCTTATCTTTACGACTGTGGGCATCTGTGATTCTTGTCATTTGGTACAAAGCAGCTTTCTCTCGTACTCAGATCGCCTGGCAGAAAGCGGTCCCACAAAGCAACACCCAAGTTCACTTTCCTGCCTTCGAGAGAGCTGTCAGACCTTCCCTGAACCTGTCAGTCCCAATTCTCCAGGATTATCGGCCCTACTTGGGTCAGGCACCCGCTCCCGGTCCAGACGCCTGCAGTTAGCGGTGGGGTCATACCGTCTGGACGTGGCCCGTGGGAGTCTCAGTGCTGTCACCTGTGATCACGGGGCAGGGTAACGTCCAGAGTCCCCCTGCGCGTTTTACAAATGAAAGAGAGATCCAAAGTCACATGGCTAGTAAGTAGAGGGACCAGGACTGGATCCTGGTTTTGTCTGATGCACATGCTCATGTCAATGTAACGTGCTCCTCGCCCTGGGCCACATTGTCCCGGGACAGCTTCTATGGTGGTGTCGGTAAGGGCCGGCCAGTGTCAAGAGCCACCTTGTGCCATCACCGTGGTCCAGCCCCAGCCCAGGGCTCTGAGACCCTTGATTGGTTCGTTTGCCTATTTCTTCAGTGACTCACTCAGCAGCCACGGTGGGGACCTCATGCTGAAGAGTATAAACACGGACTTTGGAGTCCAGCGGAGCTAGGTTCAGATTCCAGGTGGGTCACTTTTGGGCTGGTGACTCTCTGTTCCTCAGTTTCCATAGCTGTAAAATGGAGATTATACCAAAACCTACTTTATCGGCTGTTAAAATGATTCAGTGAGATAATACTTGTAAACTGCATGTGGCCAGCACAGAGTCATTGATTTTTTTTTTTAATTTTTTTTTTTTAACGTTTTATTTATTTTTGAGACAGGGAGAGACAGAGCATGAACGGGGGAGGGGCAGAGAGAGAGGGAGACACAGAATCGGAAACAGGATCCAGGCTCTGAGCCATCAGCCCAGAGCCCGACGCGGGGCTCGAACTCACGAACCGCGAGATAGTGACCTGAGCCGAAGTCGGACGCTTAACCGACTGAGCCACTCAGGCGCCCCCAGAGTCATTGATTCTATAAATGGTAGCAGTTGATGGCCTCTGGAGCAACGAGAAAGTACAGGAGTCCAGAGGAGAAAGCCTGTAACTGAGCCAATGGGATAGCATGGGGGAAGTGGGTTGGCCAGGGTTTCAAGGAGGAAGTGACATTGAACCTGGAATAATGAATGGAGAGGAGGGTTGGGGTAACAGGCAGGTGAGAACTGGTGCAAACACGCGAGCGTATGCAGGAGTCTGAGGGACCAGCCAGTAGTTAATTGTGCTCGAAGCCAGGAATATGTACTGGGAGCCAAGGGGGTGACTGGGGCCAATGGAGAAACCTTTGTTTGCTCATTCCTACATCGCCTTAGCAAATATTTGTCAAGTACCTGCTGTGTCCCAGGCACTGTCCTGGGTCCGGTCGATTGTGCAGTGAAGAAGCAGACACAAGTCCACACCCCTGTGGAGCTTAAGCCCTGGTGGCTGGAGGCAGACACTAAGCAAATGAGTAAGTCAAATAGGAAGCGTGTCAGAGAAAAAAAGAAAGCCGGGAAAGAGGGTGGGGAGTGCTGGGCGGGGGTCCTCAGGAAGGCCTCTCTGAGAAGGGGGCAGATCCTAAAGGCAGTGAGGGGACGAGAGCTGGGACAAAATTCCCAAGGGAGGAGGCTGCGTGGCTGAGTTAGGGGGGATGAGGGGCAGGGAGGTGGGAGGCACGGACAGAGGGGTAAAGCCCAGGTCGTGTAGGGCTTTGTGGCCTTTTGTAAGGAGCTGGGCTTTTGTCTGAATGAGGAGGAGCATTTTGAGCAGAAGAGGGCCAGAACCAAACGGACTTGACCTCAGCAGGACGTGGTGGTGATGGTGGCTGGGACTGGGGGCAGCGGTGAAGGGGCTAGATCCTGAGCCCTCTGAAGGGAGAGCCACGTGGATTTGTTGCTGGATCGGCTATGGGTGGGAGAGAAAGAGAGGAATCAAGAAGGGCTTTTAAGTTTCTGTTTTGAGCAACCGGAAGGAAAAGATTGGTTAATTCCTGGGGCACCTGGGTGGCTCCGTCGGTGGAGCGTCCGACTTCGGCTCAGGTCATGATCTCACAGCTCGTGGGTTCGAGCCCCGCATCGGGCTCTGTGCTGACAGCTCAGAGCCCGGAACCTGCTTTGGATTCTCTGTCTCCCTCTCTCTCTGCCCCTCCCCCGCTCCTGCCCTGTCTCTCTCTACTCTCTCTCTCTCTCTCTCTCTCTCTCTCTCTGTCAAAAATAAATATTAAAAAAAATTTTAAAAAAATTGGTTAATTCCTGAAATGGGAAGGAGTGGCAGCAGCTTTTAGGGGGAAGACCAGGAATTCAGCTTAAAACCTGTTAAGACCTCGAGCAGGCAGCTGGATATGAGAATCTGGAATTCAAGGGGAAAGCCATGTCAAGCTTCCTCCGTCTGGAATATGGAACCATTGATTTGTTTTTGCTTTTTTTTTCTTTTTTGAGAAGGGAAGTAGGGTGGGTGGAGGTCATTAGTTACACAAATAATGCTTGAAAACAAGTTCCTTAAGAAAATTATTTTCAGCCTTCTAGATAAGGGTCAAATCCCTTTTGCCAATTCCCACCCCTCCCTACTCCCGGCCTCCCCCTCGACTCTCACTGCTGTCAGGAGCTTGGCATGCGTGCATCCTTCCAGACCTTTCTTTGTGCCTCTGTATACCCGAGGATATCTGTAAAAACTACATGTCGTGTTTTGGGAGTGTATGTATTTTAACGAAATGGTGCCATCATGAATGGGTTCTTCAGCGATGTGCTTTTGTATCTCGTAACCTGCCCATCCTTCCTGAACTGTGTCTGGGAGTTCCATCCTTGGTGTTACAAATAAACCTAGGTCTTCTTTTTTGTTGTTGTTCAACTTGTTACAGTATGCTATGGCCAGACTGTGGGTTATTCAGCCAGTTTTCCAGTGGGAGGGCTTTAGCGTTTTGTACATTCCTCCTCGGACACCTGTGTCTTTCCGGAGGCTTCCTAGGAGTGACATGGCTGGGTCTGAGTAGATGGAGGCCATGTGGGATTCTGTCCGGTCTTGTTTCGGTCATACCGCCATGTGACTTGCCAGCCTCCGCGGGTTTTAATGAAGGGAGCCACAGAGATCTGTGTGGCGGGCCGTGGGTTGTCGGGAGCGGGGAGGAAGCCGAGAGACCGTGGAATCTGTGGGCTGCTGTTCCACTCTTAGAACCCGCCTTGGGGATGGGGACACGGGTTCCTTTAGGGGCTGCAACAGACACTCCCCGCCCCTTCCTTTCCTCCTGCACAGATGAATTCCCCTCTCTCCTGCAGCCTGCAAGCCTGGCGTCTTCCCTGCCAGCCAGTTTCTATTCCTAGACTTCCTCGCCAGCTTGAAGCCATCCCCTTTTGACAAACACACCGGCCGAGACATTATAAAAACGCTATTTTTATTAGAGCAGACCAACTCCTCTATCGGCGGGCCTCTAATCCCGCCACCGGCCTGCCAGCGTTCTTTGCCTGCCCTCCCCGCCCCGCGACAATGCGTCCAAGGGTTTGTGATTGTCACCAGCCCGGCGCCTGTTCTGAGGGTGCGATAGCAGCCCCTCTCTGGAGGCAGACCAGATCCTACACCCAGCTGCTCTCCCCAGAAAGAGTTTAGCTCCGCCACAGCCCACACGGGAAAGGGAAAGTTGCGTCCTTAAAAGAGTTACGTCATCTTTCCTTTGCGTGGATTTCAGGTGGGTGTTGACTGGGGTATAGGACGCCTTCGGGGTTAGCTCGGGGAGCTGGGGCTGGGGTCCACCGTGAGTTCAGATGTTGTGCCGTCAGAGCTAGAAACTTCTGAAGACGTCTCATGAACGTCGTCTCAACTGCTAATGTGTATCGAGCACGTGTCATAAGCCAGGCCGAATCCTGAACAGTTTATGTTCATAAGGTGGCTGCTTTTAATCGCCGTGCCCATTTCTGGTGTTTTTTTTTTATCGAGATCTAATTCCCACGCCACAGAATTTACCATTTTGAAGTGTATACTTCGGTGGTGGTGAGCCTATTCATAGTGCCGTGAGGGCCTCACCACTACCGAATTCCAAAGCACGTCTGTCACCCCAGATAGAAACCCTGTACCTGTTAGCGGTGACTCCCTCTGCCTGCTTCCCCCAGGCCCTGGCGACTGTTGACCTACTTTCGGTCTCTATGGGTTGGCCTCTTCTGGACGTTTCATATACACATCTGGCTCCTTTCATGAAGCATAATGTTTTCGGGGTCCATCCATGCTGGGGTACATTTCAGTACCTCGGATCCTTTCGGGGACCTGAGCACGTGAGGTGGTAGGGCTATCCCGCACCTGCTGTCTCTCCATTCATCCCTTGAAGGACAAGCCGGCTTGCTTCCACTTTTTGGCTGGTATGAACTATGCCACTAGCCCATCATCCCAGTTTGACGGCCGAGGAAACTCAGCCATGAATACCATTTCCCACTCGCACAAGCAGGATGGGATTCCTACCCAGGCATCCGGCTCCACAGCCGAGTCCCGACCATCCCTCTTGGCCGCTCAGCCGCGGAACGAAGACCCAGGACTGAGGGGCCTATGTCGCACACCCCCATGGCCACCATACTTGAGAATTAAAAATTGGGTCCTGTGGTGCGAGGAATTCATCATGCTTTTGGGGACTCGGGTCTGTCTGACTTTCATTCGGGACCGTGTGGGCAGGAGTCCTGGCTGAGTCATGATTGTCCATATCATCCAAAATGCATTTATCCACGTCCTCTGATATAACAACCCTCAGCCCCGGGAGGAGAGATGCGCTGTCTTGGTCCCCCAGAGAGCAGACTCTGGGAGGGAAGATGTGTGGCAGGAGGCTGGCTGGGGAGAGTTCTCTGGGACAGCACCTGTGGGCGACGAGGGACGTGGGGCTGAGCAGAGGGAGGGGTCGAATGGTGATGCAGGCCTAGGTAATCCCACAGGGAGCTCTGGGGATGGGTGGTGCTTCAGAGAGTCCCCAGTTCAAGCGAGCAGCCTGGGTCTGTGGACCCTTGGCATCAGCCCAGCATTACCTGGCTTTTTTCCTGGGAAGGGACCCGCCGTGAGCTGCTAGCCATCACCGGTCCCCGTACCTGGGTGTGAATGAGTCATCTGGGCTGCGTCCACAGCGGCTTGGATAAGGGCCGCGACAGAGAGCAGTCCATGAGGAGGCGTCAGGGACACCGCTGAGGGAGGGCGTAATCCTTCCCGGGATGGGGGTGGGGTGGGGAGCAGGGACGAAGGGGCATCTTCGCCGTGCCATGAAGCCTTGAGCCCCAAACCCTTATACCCAGCTGCCAGCCCATGAATGGCTCCTCTTGGGTGCCTCAGCGTCTCCACACGGCTGCCCCAAGCCAAAGTCAGCCCTTCTCCCCGCCAGCTTTCACCTCCCCAAGAATGACGGCGCCGCCCTTCCCATCACACAGGCCGGAAACTGCAGAGCCTTCGATACCTTCCCCTCCCCGCCATCCTTTTTCCAGCCCATCGCCAAGTCCCGTACCTTTCCCCTTGAAAACATCTTCCCCTTACGTCCTCCATGTTGCTGACACCTCTTGTCTGAACCCCCACCGCAGCCTCCTACCTGCTCCCGGCACCTGCTCTCGGCCACCTCCAACCTCTCATTCCGATGTCGCCCCCTCTGTCCCAGTAACCCGATGTGGCTCCCCAGTGGTCCGGGGTCGAGGGCAAAACTCCTTGCTGTGGGCCCCGTGGCTTTGTGTCATCCTCTGCTCCCCTTCCCCTGGGTCCAGCCCCTCAGAGCTTCCTTGTCCCTCCTGCTCTTTGTGCCTTCTTGTCACATGGCCACCACGTGTGTGTCCACTTTGCTTGGAGCACACTCCCATCTCCCCCCCCCCCAAATTAACTTGTTTGTCCCTCATATTTGGGTTCTGTGTTGCCTCCCCCTTGAGGCCTCAGCTGACCTCCCTGCCGTAGTCCCGTGTCCCCTGTAAAGCTGCTCAAGGTGACTGAAATGGTAGACGGCGTACATTTGGTGGTGGGCTCATTTGTTGAGGGTCGGCCCCCCTCACTACACTGTCAGGTCTGTAAGGCAAGGGGACTTGTCCTGGCAGGGGCTGGGAGGTGCTCAGTAAGCCTGAAAGATGCAAACCTGAGGAACGGAAGGAGGGGGGACATGGGGAGAGAGAGAAGGAAGAAACTGATCACGCTCCTGCGTGGTCGGGGAAGGGATGGGGTGAGGGAGCTAACACGAACTGCTTCCTTTATATTCCAGAACTTAAAAAAAAAAAAATGTTTAATGTTTATTTTTTGAGGCGGGGAGGGATGTGTCAGGGAGGGGCAGAGAGAGAGGGAGACACAGAATCGGAAGCAGGCTCCAGGCTCCAAGCTGTCAGCACAGAGCCCGACGCGGGGCTTGAACTCACGGACCGTGAGATCATGACCTGAGCCAAAGTCGGACGCTTCACCGACTGAACCACCCAAGTGCCCCTATATTCCAAAACTTTTAACTGTAGCATGTGAGGGGACATGGAATTTGGGCCTCCCAGCCCACTGTGCTGCCCCAGGCTTGAGCATGAGGTTTCCCTGCCCACTTCCCCCTCTCCTCCCCACCCCCTGCCAGCACCTGTCACGGGCACTGTGGGCTTTGCCCTTCACCAGCCTAAAGCAGACCTGGAATGTCAGACCCCCTGGGATCAAACCAAGGTGCTCTGAGCGTTCTCCATCCCAACCCCAAGATAAGCTCCCTGTTTCCTGCCTGGATGCCCTCCCCTGCCCTCCCCCATCCACCTACCATTCAGTGCTGTATCCTCTCCTCTGAAGAGACTGCCCAGCCCCGAGTGATGCCAGGCATTCCTCACTCTACCCACCGGCCCCTGGCATCTGTGCCTCCCCTTTGTGGCACTTACCCCACGGCATCCAAGCAGTTGTCTTTGAGTGGCCGCCCCGCTAAGTTCTTGGACAGGGATCTTGTCTTCCTGCTTCCCTTTCCTTCTTTTCTTTCTGTTCCTTCCTTCCCACAACACTCTGTGAGCTCCTCATGGGTGCCAGGCACTGGTCCGGGGCTGAGAGGTACAACGGTGAGCGCGGGCACGGGCCCTACCCTCCCGGGAGGGGAGAAAAACTGCCACTTTGAGGCAGCCGGGAAGGCCTGGGTAGTCAGGAGAGGCCCCAGGAAGGGCCACACATGGCCACAAGCAAGGAGGAAAACTTCTAGCAGCAGCTTGGCTTCTGGGAAACTGCCAGAAGGACTATTAGGCGGAGGTGGGGGGCAAGGGAGGTGGGAATGAGGTCAGGGAGGGTGGTGGAGCCAGACCCCATTCGTCTCCGTCTGTCTCTGGCGCGCAGCGTTCAACCCGTAGGAGAAGCTCAAGGAATATTTGTTGAATAAATAGGAAGGGGCCCCTGAGTGCTCCCCCCTCTTCAGGGGGCTGGGGGCTGCTTCTGCCTGAGCGGTGAGCGTCCTTTCTCGCAACTCAACCCGGGGATGGATGGACCCTGTGGGAGGTTCGTTCCCTTAGAAGGAAAAGTTCTCCGAAGCAAATCGAGTGGTGGCAGCAGAGATTGGAGAAGAGAAGATCCCGGCTAGGTTGCCTGTCTCCTCCCAGCAGGCCAAGGGGCCTGTCCTTCCTGACTGGGAGGCTCTCACGGCTAACAGCTGCCCGAGTCAGTTTAGCACAAGCCCAGGAGTGCGAAAGCAGGCAGGCCTCTTTTCTTCCCTTGATGCGTCCAGGGGTACCGCCAGCCTCAGCCCCCTCCAGAGCTCTCCTCAGGAAGGAGGGTGGGAGCAGCCCTTGCCCATCCTGGCTCCCTTAAAACCTAGGTGCCCTCAAACATGCCATCACGCTCCCACCTCAGGGCCTTTGCACTTGCTGTTCCTGCCACCTGGAAAACCCCTTTGTCCAGATCCCCACACTTTCTCTTTCACTCCCTTCAGCCTTCTCTTGAAGGTTGCCTTGCCAGAGGCCTTCTCTGACCCCCTGGCTAAAATAGCACCTTCCCCCCTGGCCCCCTCCCCCATTCGCCTGCCCTTCTCTGCCTTTCACTCTCCACAGCACTTAGCTTAGCACCATCCGACACACTACCTATTTCTTTCTTTCTTTTTTTTTTTATTGCTTGTCTCCTCTCATTAGAATGTAACAGCAGAGACTTTGATGTGCTCACTGTGTGTCTCCAGAATAGGCGTTCGATAAATATTGAGCGAGCAAATGAATTTGTAAAATGAGGTCAGTGCCGTCCACCTTGCAGGGTTGTGTGGAGATTCCCAGCGTGTGGCTTGTATGCTTCCACGGCTCTGTAGGTGGCTCGTAAACCATGTGCTATTTTAGTAGGTCCGTATTTATGTCTGCCTTCTATTTATGGCAAGTGATACTGATTTTCCGTTTATGGCATTAATATAAAGTTTCCTTTTTAAAGTAAACTCACTCAAGATTAAAAAGAGAAAACCTGTATTTGCCAGCCTGAAAGACAGTTTATGATACACATGGCAGTCTTACGAGAACACTTCTCGGAGAATTAAAAAGACATGTTCATTATTTTCTAGCAGATACGTACGGAGATATTTATTTAGATAGGTATGTAAGGAAAGCATTTTTACAAAGATACAGCTTATTGTGTCCTGGAGTCCTGGAGGAAATCCTGGATTCTGGATCTGCCCTAACGTTCTACAAACCCTGGAACCAAGGATAAAATCTCCGGGTGCGTATTGGTACCGTATGATTGGTACCAATCAGGAATGGTACATAGCAGGTTAGTGACGTGATAAATGTAAGTCCAAGGTGTTTGAGAAATAACCCAAACTCTTCCTTTGATTATCCATCTGGTGTGTGTGTAGCTTGTGATTTTGTTACCCCGTCTCCCCAGGGCATGAGAAACTCAAATCTTTGTTGCGGTGCCTTGCCGTATTTCGTTCCACCCCTAGGGGGCAGTATCAGCCGTTGCTTTAGGCTTCTTTTGTAGCCTCCTGAATGCAGAGCATTTTGGGTTCCTGTTTTGAGGATAGGAGGTCACCTGTTATGTTAGCAAGAACAGTACAAAGGAAGCTCAGACCTATACTCTTCCATTCAAGTAATATGCATTAAGGGCTCACGACTATACAACATGGGGACATAAAGAACAGAATCACTAGGAGAACGGAGGAGTTGGTACTGGGCTGGGTTTTGAAGGGAGAATAGGCGTTTCGTACTCTGAGATACATTTGGATCATCTCTTACTGTGGGTCATCATCGGGCACATTCCTTAAGGTATCATTTGAATCCTCTAACTAAACACTTCTCTGAGCCCTAGGTGAGACCTGGGATTTAGACAGCCCTGAGTATTGGCTCTACCATTGTGCCACCCAGAATTCCCTCGGGGGTAAATCTTTCTCTCTCTCTCTCTCTCTCTCTAGCTCTCTCTCTCTCTCGCCTCCCCACCCCTCCACTTCAGACTGGCTCCAGTTAAGAAAGAAATGTGACTAAAAAGTCCAATGTAGGGCTGGCTTCAGGCATGGCTGGATACGGGGGATTAAACACGGTTAAGAGGATCTAGTTTCTATGTGGTCTCTTTCTGTCCTCAATTCGGCTGTCCGTGTTGCTGTCACCCTTGGACAGATCTCTCCATGGAACATATAAGGATGTTCACAAGGGTGAACCTAATCAGTTGACAACAATGACTCCTTCCCTGGTAGCTCTGTGCTCCTATCAGCTAATAATTCCAGGGCAAGAGGCCCAGGGACTTTTCCAGCCGATTCAGCCAATCCCTTAGTTGAGTCTGTCGGCCTGGCTTGGGACGCACGCCTAGCCCTGAGCCGATCACGTGGCCAGGGAGATGGAATACCCTGATTGGCCTGGCCTAGGTCACATGTCCACCAAGGGGTTGCTGTTTCCACCCACACCGCGTGGATGGGGAGTGGAGGAGAGGTGGTTTCCCAGAGGAAGATCGAGGTGTTGTAACCAGAAGGAAATGAATAGATGCTGAGCTGACACAAACAACAGATGTGTATTAGCCCCACTTAGACGCTTTGTGGCCGTTAAGCAATTTGCCCCAGCATTCAGAGCCTCAGTTTCCTCCTCTGTAAAGTGGGCGTAGCATTTTTGACCATAGCATTATTGCAGACAGCCACAATAAGCACCCGCAGAGAGCATAATAAATGGCAGCTAAGGCTGCCCGCAGAGCGAGGCCCTCGTAACCTGGAGCATGGGCTTGCCTCCTAAATTGTCCCTGGGGTGCGACAGGAGCCTGGCGGGGGGGGGGGGGGGGGGGGGGGGAGGAGGCAGGGCGGGGGAGGTGGAGGAACTCAGGTGTGTGAAAGTGCTCTAGGAACCCTGCCGTGCCCCCAGACACCGTGTTTTCACAGCCTCATTATGAAACCCTCCAAAGTGATTGTTCTCTGCTGGGACCTGACACCAGCAAGGCTAGGTCCCCAACATTCGGGAGCCCTGGAAACCAACTCCACCACTCTCAGCCGTTTGTTAATGCAGCGGGTACTGGCGCTTGCTAAATCACCCCTGTTCAGAAAGAATTCCAATATCCCGGCCGCAGAGGAATCTGTGATCCCTGAAATACAGACGCGGCCGAGCACCTTTAAACATAACTGGTTCTTGGCATTTCTTTCCAATTCCATTTTTCCCCCCAAAGAGAATTAATAGTATGGCCACCGATAAGATTCTGCACTGTCTCCAGGGCCAGCATCAGGGATAAAGACGATGAGGCTCATAGCAGTGGCAGTGACACTTTGCTTCCGTGTCACGTCCAAACTCCTCAGACCCTGAGCCGTAGTTAACTCGCACATCCTGGGCACCTACCTCTTGTCAGACCCAACTTCTGGCCAGTCCGTGAACACGTCAAGCTTTTTCAGACCTTTGCCCAGTGCTGCTGCTGTTGCTTGGAATGCCTTTCCCTTTCCTTGTGACCCAGGAAATGTTTCAACTTTATTTAAAAAAAAAAAAAATTTTTTAACATTTATTTATTTTTGAGACAGAGAGAGACAGAGGATGAACGGGGGAGGGTCAGAGAGAGGGAGACACAGAATCCGAAACAGGCTCCAGGCTCCGAGCCGTCAGCACAGAGCCCGACGCGGGGCTCGAACTCACTGACCGCGAGATCATGACCTGAGCCGAAGTCGGCCGCCCAACCGACTGAGCCACCCAGGCGCCCCTCAACTTTAAAATCCCAGCTCATGTGTCTCCTTATTTATTCACTCATTCAACCAGTATTTATTTATTTATTTAATGTTTATTTATTTTGAGAGAGAGACAGAGACAGAGCATGAGCAGGGGAGGATCAGAGAGAGAGGGAGACGCAGAATCCGAAGCAGGCTCCAGGCTCCGAGCTGTCGGCACAGAGCCCGACGCGGGGCTCGAACTCACGGACCAGGAGATCACGGCCTAAGCCGAAGTTGGATACCCAACTGACTGAGCCACCCAGGCGCCCCATAACGTTTATTTATTTTTGAGAGAGACAGAGACAGAGCACGAGCGGGGGAGGGTCAGAGAGAGAGGGAGACACAGAACCCAAAGCAGGCTCCCGGCTCCAAGCTGTCGGCACAGAGACCGATGCAGGGCTCGAACTTACAGACCGCGAGATCATGACCTGAGCCAAAGTCGGATGCTTCACCGACTGAGCCACCCAGGCGCCCCTCAACCAGTATTTAGTGAGGGCGAAGTGTGTGCCAAGCACTGTCCTGGTGGCTTGGAATACACAAGCGATCGAAGCAGACCCAGTCCGCCTTCATGGAATCAATACCTAAAAGGTGTAATAAACAAGATAAAATAGTGTGTTAGTGGGGCTTGGGAGTGGGGGTGTGAGGCACAGCTCACAATTATAAACAGGGTGGCCAGGGAGACAGGAGGAGGTAAGATGTGAGGCAAGCCTTGAAGGGTGTGAGCAGCCTGGGTACTTACCTGGGAGAAGAGTACCCCACGCCTGGGGAGGGGGCCAGGGCACTGGTGAGTCGAAGGCCCTGAGGAGGGAGCGTGCTGAGTGTCAAAGGTACTGGAATGGGGAGGAGGGGTAGAGCAGTAGGAGGTGGGTCAGACACGTGAGCGGAGGCCTGGTGGCCTCGGAGACCCATGCAGA
The DNA here is from genome assembly GCF_007474595.2 of Lynx canadensis. NCBI lineage: Eukaryota > Metazoa > Chordata > Mammalia > Carnivora > Felidae > Lynx > Lynx canadensis. The sequence goes on from NC_044318.1 coordinate 22,011,469, forward strand.
GTCTGGAGTAGAGGAGTGACATGATTGGACTCAGCTTTCAGCAGCACCCCTTGGCTGTGGCAGGGAGAGCAGACTGCAGGGGTGAGGGCAGGAGCGGGAGGCCAGGGAGGGCGAGCTGAACCAGGGTGGTGGCCGGGAGGTGGAGAGAAGTGGTCAGGTTTGGGGCTTCCTACTGTTTCTCTGTGGAGCCTGGGGCCTGGCCATGCCCTTGGGAGCCTTCTCAGGTCCCTCCTTCAAAACCTTGGCATCCCATTTTATACATTTTGTTACGATCGTTTGTCTCCCTTTTGGGGGCTCAGATGCCTTTGGTAATCTGATGAAAATTATGGGCTTTCTTCCCAGAATACCCTTGTGCACTCAACTGAATACATGTTCCTAGAACCCCCTGCACATCCCCGCTGTTAGGGGCCCCCGGCTAGTGATGTTCCCTGGACACGGTGCACAGTAGGACCACACAGTGCGGGTCCCTGACTGGCCGTCGGGTGCAGCTGATAGGCGAGTACACACAGTGGGTCCAAGCTTTTGTCAAACCCTCATTGCATATGTAACAGCCACGCAGTGAGCGCTTATAAATGTTTGCTGAAAAACAGCGATGATAAACTTGGCACTTTACAAGGTCCTCACACCTCCGCGAGGCGCCTTGGATGCAAATGCCTCCATTTTAGAGCCGGACGAATAAAGCCTCGGCAAAGCGAAGTGCGCGGCGCGGGGTGGGGGGGAGTCAGCATCTGGTGTCTGACCAGGGCTGCAGTGAGGGTGGGCCGTGGTGGCGCTCGGTCAGCCTTAGCGGCGATCGTCCTAGAGCTGCATGCTGGGAGGCTGCGACTGTGCCCCAGACTTGATCGTCCGGCTGTGGAATCAATAAGAAGGATCCTGAAACACTCCTGCTTGTCTCCTAGTTGATCCTCAGAGCAGCCCTGGGAGGTAGACAGTATTATCCCCCTTTTACAGACGCGGCGACTGAGGCTCCCCAAAGGCAGGTAGCAGAGTTCAGGGCTCACCCCCCAGAGTCTCCAAATCGCCAGATAATTAGTGAGCACAACTTAGCACTTAATTATGTACTGCTTCACACTGTATTGTATGTAATTTAACGCTAATTGCGGGGTTTCAGAACGAGCTGCAGGGAGCGGGGGCGAGGGTGGCAAGGGAAGGCTTCGGGGAGATTTTGGGAACTCAGCTGGGCTCTGGAGAGGATATGGGTGGATTTCTGCATAAGGGAGTAGAATGAAAAAGGTCGCAGGGTAGGAATGAGCCTGGATGGGGAGTAGCCTGAGATAGTGCTCCTTAGATAATGGAGCTCTATGAATGTAAACGTAACTAATAGTCACAGAGAAAGTTCTCTTTTTTGTTTGATTTTTCAAAGTTTATTTATTTTGAGAGACAGAGTGTGAGTGGGGGAGGGGCAGAGAGAGGGGAGAGAATGCGAGACAGGCTCCGCAGGGACGGGGGTGGGGGGGCTTCATCCCACGAACTGTGAGATCATGACCTGAGCCGAAATCAGGAGTTGGCTGCTCAACCGACTGAGCCACCCAGGTGCCCCAGTGTTTATTTTTGAGAGAGAGAGAGAGAGAGAGCGCGCGTGCAAGCCAGGGAGGGGCAGAGGGAGAGAGGGGGACGGAGGATCCGAAATCAGCTCTGTGCTGACGACAGCAGAGAGCCCAATGTGGGGCTCGGACTCACGAACCGCGACCTCACGTCCTGAGCCAAAGTCGGCTGCTTAACGGACTGAGCCACCCAGGAGCCCCTCCCTGAGAACATTCTAAATGCTGGAACTGGACTAAGCCCTTTCCACTGCTACTGTTTCCCACCCATGTTTAACCCTATTCAAGAAACAAAAAGGCAACCACACAGGTATTGTTATTACTTCCATTTTAACAGGGGAGTAAACTGATGTCAGTGCGGGGACCCAGCGCCAGGCCTGGTCTCCAAGCTCCTGTTCTTCCCGGCTCAAGTTCAGAGACCTTCCGATTAGAGGTGGGCTGGGCTTGGGCCTTGCTTCTCCACGTGGGCCCCAGAGCATTGCCTGGGGGCTGGTTAGAAATGCAGCCTTGGGCCCTCCCCAGTCCTACCGAGTCAGAGCCTTCGAGTCAGAACCTTCGAGTCAGAGTTTCTCTGCAGTCCCCAGGTGATTGATATGCACATCAGTTAGCATTTGAGAAGCATGGGGCTGGTGAGAAGTTTGGCTGGACATGTGTCTGGGCCGTTCAAGTCTTTGTGAGGACCTCTCTCTCCTGGCAGAGGCGAATAAATGCATTCCCAGGGGGGTTTGAGGTGAAGGCCCCAGGCAGCCCATCCCACGCTGAGATCTCTTTGTCATCTCGTATTTCATCTTAAAATGTCATTGACTGTTCATTCCACACCATAGTACATCAGTGGTCATTTTGATATTTCAAAATGGTTATGTAAATTGCCACGGAGTAGGATGCATCTTTCGGATGAGATGGGTTTCTTTGTATCTTAAATGGGGTAATAATAACCACTTCCAGGGCTCCTTCGAAGATCAAAGGAGAATCATGTGTATGGAAATGCTCATGAACTGTCTGCCTCAGACCCGTGTTATTCTGGAAGGGAGGGAGAAATCCTCCCCAGACCCGTTGTCCTGCAACCCGCTCTCTGAGGGCTGAGGGTGTACGAGTGTTTCTCCCTTTCAGGACAAGGCAGGGCTGGGTCCCAGAGAGGACAAAGTACCCTGTCTGGGCATCTCAGGAAGCCAGGGAAGTAAGAGAATGGGGTCAGCTATTGCTAGTTTGTTTATTTAAATTCCTTATTAGTCCCCCCTTCCTGATTGTTTGGCCAGATGAGCAAGCAGGAAAACCCGGGTAAAACTCAAGAGGTTTCAGGGACATCAGAACAGGAAAGAAGATGGGACATGAGGAGGACTTCATCCTGTCCCCGGGTGGACCTCGAGAGAGGGGGGTGTGGTGGGGGCGACAGAGAAGAGGTCCGACTTCAGCTCAGGTCACGATCTCACTGTTCGTGAGTTTGAGCCCCGTGTCGGGCTCTCTGCTGTCACTGCAGAGCCGGCTTCTGATTATTTGTCCCCCTCTCTCTCTAACTGCCCCTCCCCTGCTTGTGCTCACACTCTCTCTCTCGCTCTCTCTCTCTGTGTGTCTCAAAAATAAATAAACTTTTTTGTTTTTTAAAGAAAGGAAAAAGGACAAGAAAGGGGGATCGGACTGTCAGCCCTGGACCAGGAGTGACCTTGGGTTCCCTGAAAATGTCCTCTTTCCTCTGGAAAGAGAAAACAGAGGAGGGAGACACAGAAGGGTGACACGGACAGAAACAGTGACCATCCCCAACTGGGGCCAAGGGGGAAGGAAGTCAGACAAGGCATCGGAGGGGAGGGAGGCTCATTTACAGCTGCAGAAACTGAAGGAGGAGAATCTGGGGACGATGGGAGGGGGATGGTCAGCAGTCCCCCCTGGCCCAGAGCAGCTAGAAAGGATGAATGTGGGAAGAGCTATTATATTTGGTTAAGGAGGTGATGGGTCACCTGTGGATAGGGTTGTGATAGAATAATGGTGTTGAAGCCAGCTTTTGAGAAGAAGAGAATGATGGGGATTTTCTCTTCTCCCCATGGTCGTAGTTAGGATTTTCACACAAATTGCATTTCTATTACAAATGTCTTACTTGCCATTTAAAACTTAATCCATGTAACTTGTGACTAGAACCAAGCTGATATTGCCTCTCTAATCCATCCCTTGGCAAAAAAAGTTATTTAAGAAACGTAGAAAATGGCAAAGCATTGTTTACAAGATGATCCTATTTTTGTTTGAAAGAATGTCTGTAGGGGCGCCTGGGTGGCTCAGTCGGTTGGGCATCCGACTTTGGCCCAGGTCAGGATCTCGTGGTCTGTGAGTTCGAGCCCCACGTCGGGCTCTGTGCTGACAGCTCGGAGCCTGGAGCCTGCTTCGGATTCTGTGTTTCCCTCTCTCTCTCTGCACCTCCCCAGCTCACGCTCACTCTGTCTCTGTCAAAAATAAATAAACTTAAAAAAAAAAAAAAAAAAAGAATGTGTTTGCATGTGTATTTTATAAATATGTATATATACGTATATTCTAAAGAAAAACATCTCAGGGTATATGTATCAAATTATAATGGGGGTTTTACTGGCATATACATATGTCACTTTAAATATGTGTAGTTTATTTTACCTGAATTATCCTTCCATAAAGCTGTAAAAAATTGTAATAGGGGTTATCTCTAATGGTCAGATTGTGGTATATATGACATAATTCTTTTGGCTGCACATGACAGAAACTCAGCAGAAACTTCTCAAGCAATAGCTGAATTGTCCAGATACTTGTTCATACATGAGTGGACCCAGGGTCTCAGGTTATGACATTAGGGATCTCCTTTCCATCTCTCACGCCTGCTGTCTCCCCCATTGACCTCGTTCTCAGACAGTTCCAGGCCTGTGTCTCAGCAGCCTGGCACCCCCGTGGAAAGAAAACAGCTTTTCCCCGAAGAGTATCTGCAACGTCCCAGAGCTGACTTTCGAGCACCCGACATGGGCCCTGGCTCAGCCGCAGACCAAAGGAACTTCCAAGGGCATCTCCGGAAGCCAGTGAACTGAAAAAAGGGGCCGAAGCATTCTCTGAAGGAAACCCAGAGTTCTGTTGCCTGAAAAGGGGGCATAAAACCACAAGTGTCTGCTCCTCAAGGAGCCTTCACTGTCTGGGTCCTATGTTTTTGTAGCGACTGGGTTTTTTTTTTTAATAAGCGTGCGTTTCTCTTGCCGTGGCAAGAGAACAATGAGATCCATCCTGAAACAATGGATCTGGGGTACATCTGATTATGATCATTCAGATAAATAAATAATGAGTGTGGAGAAAACGGTAAAGCTCAAACCTAGTCCGATTTTAGAGGGCATGGGAGGGAAGGACAGTGTTGAGGCTGGGGACTCAGCCTCCTGCTTTCTGTAGACTGTTGTGGACGCGGAAGGCCCACCGGGCCATCAGGCGATCTCTGGGGCTCTGGGTCTCCAGAGCGACGCGCCCAGAGAGCTGGGCCCTCGTCAAGCTTGCCTCTGCCTCTCGGCCTCTCCTGCCTCAGTAAACAATTCCCTGCATTCCGATATCACACTGCTCTGTTTCTTCCTTTCAGGGTTATACTAAGGACATGGTACCAGACTTTGATGAGAAGCATGATGAGTATTTAATATTGCTTCAGCAGAGGAACCGGTAAGACAAAGCTGCTCAACGGCAGCCCCATAAAAACCCTGTTTAGATTGCTTAACAGCACTTGGGCTCTGTTGCACGTAGGAATGGTATGTAGTCACCCTCCACTCGGGGGCTTGGGATTTTAGCTGTAGTCCCAGCCCCCGGTTCTCCATCCACCGATGTAATTGCGTCTTTGAGCTGTAGCCAACCGCTCTCCCCGTAACTACCACCTCTCGCCTCCCCGCTCCTGTTCTGGGAGGAGGTGGCTTTGTCGCGAGAAGCCGGAACCCGGCAGGGCCTGGGCCTCAGTCACCTGAAGAGCCCAGTCTGTGATCCTACAGGCTTTGCCGGCCCCTTGAAACCTGAGCCTGTAATCCTGCCTCATGAGATAAAGGTAGGAGTCACCTTCCGTCTGTGTTTGAAGTTGGTCGATATGTCGTTGAAAGTTAAGTTCGTACTGATTTTGACTCTGGAGGACTAGCTCCTGAAAAAAAAAACCCACAGCGGTGGAGGCAGTGTTTAGTGACTGAGGGCAGAGCGGTCTGGTCCTGTTGGAAAGAGGTGTCCCGTCTTCAGCGCCCTCGCAGGGCCTGTGCAAGTTCATCAGGCCCCGGGCCTCGCGTTAGGCCGGGTTCGCAAATTCAGATGCTAGGAGGGCGGGATGGCAGTGAGCAAAACCAGCTCGGTGGAGGCCGTGGGCACCTGGAATTCTCACTCCCATGCTGCTCCGCTCAGGCCACCTGATGTGTGTGGGCACACGGGTCCAGGGGTCCGTATCCTCCGAGGTTGATGGAGAAGCTGGAAGTCTGGCTCTGTGTTGTGAAATCTCCTGAGTTTTAAAATGTTGGTAATGCACTCAGATTAAAACACAAAACAGGGGTGTCTGGGTAGCACAGTAGGTTGAGCATTTCTGGCTCTTGTTTCTGGCTCAGCTTGTGATCCCAGGCTCATGGGATCGAGCCCCGTGTCGGGCTCTACACTGAGCGTGAAGCCTGCTTAAGATTTTCTCTTTCCCTCTGCCCCTGCTCTGTTTGTACTCTCTCTCTCTTTCTCAAAAACAAAACAAAAAACCCCCCACAAAACAACGGCAAGAATGCTACGGGCCCCTAAAACAGATCAGGCGTGAGTGAGGAGGAGGGGGCCCTGATCTGGGCGTTTGTGTTCTGGGAATGAACTTGGGGTCTTGCGGGCAGGAAAGCCTGGGGGTTGTCACCCTGGATGTGCATCCCGCCCTCATCTGGCTGGTGGGGCTCCCGGTGCTTGTCAGGCAGGGCCCTGGTGGCATATTATATGCACAGGTTTAGTCCTTCGTGTTCTATAGCTCAGTGTTCTATAGCTCAGTGTTCCTGCCCGCCGGCCCCTTTACTAACTTCCACCGAGACCCCCAGTATCTCTAACAGCACCCACCCAAGTCGCCAGCTGCCCCCCAGTGAGGCAGTACGACCCTTAGTGACAAACCCTTGAACGGATCAAGGCCCGAGGCACAGCCAGAAATGCCAGGCAGCGTCCCCTGTGCCCAGCTGCTCTCTGCTCGTCTGCCCAGCCCAGGGGCGACCGCAAACTACGATAGCGGGAGGCTTGCGCTCGTTAGCCCAACGTGGGTTTTTATCATCATTAATGCCACGGAGCAGGATGTTTGTATTCCATTGCTGGCTGACTGGATGGTGCCACTGAACATTTCGATGATCGTTGGGTCACACACGCGTGACTCGCCCTGGGGGACAGGGTCATGGTTTCTCAGGAGCACGTTGCTTCTCATTAACCGGCAGATTGAGACCAAAGAGGTACGAGCCGACAGCACGGAGGAGGGTATCCAGAGACAAGGTCGCGGCACAAAGGCAATGAAGAAACGTGTCCATGTGGAGTTGCCGTAAAACCGGGGGAACGTGTAGTCACCGACAGGGAGCTGGCTTGACGACAGGGACTCAGAGAGTAGAGCTGGAAACACGTCCAAAGGGAGGCACGAGGAGGGGGCGTCCCCCTGAGCTATCACCGGGCGTTGCTCTCGAGGCGCCTTTTCTGGGCTGCCACCTGCGCGCCAGGAACCTCGCCCCCATCGTTGCATTTTATCCTCACCCTCCCCGATGAGGTGTGGGTGCAGCCATCGCACCCATTTTACAGAAAAGAAAGCCTGAGGCAACACCCCCCAGAAGTGGTGGGGCCGGGCTGTACTTTCGGATTCGCGTTCTGTCAGACGCGGTCATAAGTACTCAGCAGGAGAGAAACCTGCCGGGGTTGCCAGTTTCACCTCGAGGGGTTTTGCAGAAATAAACTGCAGTTTACTTGGGAGTCCGGTTCTATGACCCGGTGGAGAACCAGTGTCTGGGCTTTATCCTGTGCATAGAGGGAGATGCAAACCCAGCCTGCTTATGCGGTTGCCTGTGACCTGAGAAAGGGCTGTGCGATCATTGGAGCAAGTCCCTAGGAGAGGCTGGCCCAGAACACAGCCGGTAGGATTTCACCGAGTACCTTCTCGGTGCCTAGCACTTGCCACCAGTGTGAAGGAGAACCCTGTGCTGAGGAGGGCACACGCTTTATAGTTAATGCTCCTGAGGTCCGAGGGACAGAAACCCAAGGTAAATGGACCTTAAACAATAAGGAAACTTACTGGCTCATGAAATTAAAGAAGCCCAGGATAATACTTTGGCTTCAGGCATAGCTGTATCCAGGCACTCAGCTCATGTTGGAGGCATCTCAGGTCTGTACTTTCTTTACCAAGGCAGCCACTGGAGGCCCCACGCTGACATCCTGCCTCGAGAAGGAGAGAGCACTTCCTTCCTGATAGTTCCGGCCGAAGTGCAGAGGAGGGCTCCGGCCCCAGCCCCGAGCCAGGCATCCCCTGTGCCTGTGAGGTGCCATGGTCTCACTGGCCACTCCTCGGCTACCTCCTTAAGCTGGGTGGTGGAGTGAATGAGCACCACCCATACAACACGGAGTAAGAGGGAGTAAGAGAAGGAACGGGGCAGTTGCCAGAGGGGATCTGAGGGGCTGGGTTTGGAAGGTGGGGGAGCGCAGCTGGCAAGGAAAAACGAACAGGTGTTCACCCCACAGCCCTTGCCCTTGAGGAACTCCCTGGTGGGTGGCAGGGGAGCACAAGGCCACCTATTTATAACTGCACCAGAGGAAGCAGAAAATGGCCATGTGCTCCAAGAGGACTGGGGGAGGGGGAGGGAAGATGTGACTGCCCTGGGTCACCCCTGCACAACCCGTCCCGGAGGACACTTAGTGATTCTGGTCACTCAGCTTCATGAAAGATGTCATCATGCTTGACAGACTCACAACAGAGCAAGGGCTGGAGTGCTGGGGAGGGGCGCCTGGGGGGCTCAGTGGGTTAAGTGTCTGCCTTCGGCCCAGGTCAGCATCTCGCTGTTTGCGAGTTCGAGCCCCACGTCGGGGCTCTGTGCTGACATCTTAGAGCCTGGAGCCTGCTTCGGGTTCTGTTCTGTGTCTCCCTTTCTCTCTGCTTCTCCCCTGCTCACGCTCTGTCTCTCACTGTCTGTCTCTCAAAAATGAATAAACATTAAAAAAAAAATTTTAAAAAGAGAGAGAAGGAAGGGGAGAGCTGGCATCCGACGGGGCTTGGCATGGACCAGTCTCTGAGCTGGAGCCTCAGCCGGATACCCCACTCCATCCTCATGACATTCCTAAGAGGTGGAGGCACTCTGGGGCTCATTTTGCAGAAGGGGAACAGGCCCCGGGGGTGGCGGGACTTGCCCAAGGTCACACAAGCCGAGGAACCGGCAGAGCCTCCCCCGGGCGAAGCATTGTCCCCCACAGTCTGCCACTTCCCCCCACGCGGATGGGGGATGCTGACAGCCTAAAGGGCGAACACTCGAGCCTGCGAGCACCCAGGTTCTGGGAGGAACAGCAGGCGGTCTGCACCACTGCCCTTCCCCTCTCCATCCTTCAAGGCTAGACTCAAACGCCACCACCTCCAGGAAGCCCCCAGGTGGGAGCCACCGCTCTGCTAGCTCAGAGCCCCCGTGGTATGCTAGCCTGGCGAGGAGACCAGAAACAGTGGCTGGGAGATGGACTCGGGACCAGAATTTAAATCCTGGCTGCTTCCTGGGCTCTGTGACCTTGGGCAAATTCATCTATAAAACAGGCCAATGGTAGGACCTTAATCCCAGGACCGGTGAAGGATTAGGCACCCAGGTGTCATTTGAGTGTTAAACACACCTTCTCCCTGAGCTGACATCCGGGTAATCCTTGAGTGCCCCCTGGGGTGACTGAGATCCAAGGGCCGCTGTGGCCAGCCTGGTCACACAGCGGCCACAGCTCTCTGAGACCAAGGTGGTTCAGCCATTAACCCCGGCACAGTCACACCCAGGTGACTGCCCCTGGAGCCTGGCTGAACCCTCTCGCCAGCTGGCCCCCTGCGTGTGCCCTGACCACCCCCTCATGTCCCCCGCCACACTCCCTCATGACACCCGGTGCTAGCTCAGGGTGCCCTGCTTCCTCAGGGTGGCCCCACAGGTCGCTACTGGCTAAGACAGGAAGGGTTCCTGTGATGGGCGCTGTGATGGGTCCACGGCGGCTGTTAGGATACACACACATCCATGTTTTCTCTCCCCTGCTAGACCTTGGGCGCCTTGAAGCCGCCGGTTCCAGAAATAAGTATGGAGAGAATTCCACTCCTCATGGACCCCGTGCCCGGGGGTCAGAGTCTGGCGGTCAGAAGGGAGAATAAACAGACACACAGACAGAATCCTGTAGGGTGAGGCAGTGAGCCACAGGAGAATAGAGCGTGATGGGGCACAGGTGGCAGGGGCTCTGTCTTCGACAGGGCAGGGGCTGAATCTGATTATCCTCAGTCGTCTACACCGAGGGCAGCTTTTTATGCAAAGCAGGCTATCAATTAAAAAAAAAAAAAAACCAAAACCACCACTTTGGTGCCGCCTGAGTATCGCCGAAGGCTCAGCTGCAGTATGGAGTTCCTTTAGCGATCCCTTTCACACTCTCGATAATTACCTCCCCGTTTATCAGTTTCATAAATCCACATTTTCATAAATCGTCCCGCTTAAATACAGAAGCGCACACACGAGTGCGAGTCCCAGATCCTGGGTGACGGATGCCACCATAGCCACCAGAATAACATCAGGAGACAGGGTGGTCTCCGGAGGGAGGTCGAGGCCGGCAGTCTGTGGCCGGGTGCTCAGACTTTCCACTCTCTGGGCCTCCCGGGGCTCAGGCTCCCCGCGCTCTCTCCCTGGGGGCTGCCGGGCGCCCGCTGAAACCTCCGACTGTTTGCTCCAGAGACTCCCAATTATTGCTGTGTTTGGAAAGCGTCTCTTAGTTACTTGTGTTTTCCTTCTGTTTTATGCTGTTGCCCGCCCGACAATCATCTCCCAGGCTTCCAAGCCTGGCAGGAGATAAGAAGTCGGTAATAAATGTTCCTGCCGTGATTGTTGAAAAGATGGATGTGTCAACAGCTAGAGAAACATTTAAAAAGCAAACGAAGAAATCGCCCATAATGCCACCACCCTACCTCAACAGCTAATTGCATTCTCACATTTATCACCTCCCACTCTGGGTCCACAGACACACTTCTTTCCAACTTTGCACTTGACCACACACATACCGTTTTGATTCTGCCTTTTTCGCCCTCCACCGATCAGAAGCAGTTCCTCGTGTTTGGACACACTCTACGCAATGATGTCAGCTGCGTGAGATCTCAGGTTCTGCTTCCCCGGTTTTGGACATTTGGGTTTTGTTATGACCAAGCACCGACCATTGTTCCTGGTCAAGAATGATTTGGGGCGCGTGGGTGGCTCCGTCATTTAAGCGTCCGACTTCAGCTCAGGTCACGATCTCACAGTTTGTGGGTTTGAGCCCCACCTCGGGCTCAGAGCGTGCTTTAAATCCTCTGTCCCTCTATCTCTCTCTGCCCCTACCCTGCTCGCGCACATATGCGCACTCTCTCTCTCAAAAAAAAAAAAAAAAAAAAAAAAAAGAATGTCTTGCCGAAATGGGCTTACTGGGGAAAGACCAAGCATATGGCATTTTCTCTATTTTCATATTACTTTCTGAGAAGGTTCTGTGAGTTACCAGCAATGTCTAAGTTTGCCCGTTTCGGCATCTGGCTAGCTTCAGAGGTTGTCTTTGCTGTGGTAGAGACTTGAGTCCGATTGCTTACGTTTTCATCCTAGCCCTGCCACCGTACCAGCTGTGTGGCCTTGGGCAAATGACTCAACTTCTCTGTGCCTCCCTTCTCTTATTTGTTACCTGGGGACAATAAAAGTAATTACCCCATGGGGTTGTTGGGGGAAGATTAATGCCTTAATACAGTCAATGCTTATGATTCACGTGTTCCCTGAATACAAATTCACCCACTCCCTGAAATTTATTCGTAACCCCAAAGTCAGTATTTACAGAGCTTTTGTGGTCATTGAAAGGCACGTGCAGAGGGGTAAAACATTTTCATTGTGCAACACACACATTCCCAACTTTGGTGGAACGCGGAACCGCTCTACCTTCTTGTTCCAACCCTTTCCCCCCAAAACAAAGCGTCTTTTTCGCAGTTTACTCAGTGCCCCGTTTTCCACATTTTCATGCTTTTTGTTGGTGATTTTGCTGTTTTACACTGGCCCCCGGGCCTGTTGCTAAAGTGCCGTGTCGTGTGCCCAAGCGCGAGAAGGCTATGATGTCTCTTAAGGAGAAAATAACACGCGTTGGACGAGCTTCCGTCAGGCCTGAGTTAGAACACTGCTGTCGGCCGTGAGTTCGATGTCAGCGCATCAACTATGCGTTAAATAAGGTGCCTTTAAAGCGAAACTCACGTACAGCAAGGTTATGTACTGATCGGTCGATGACAATGCTGCGACGGAGGCTCGCGGGAACCAAATCCCGTGTTTTGCCCTAGGGACAAAGTTTCTTTAGTCACTAACTCAGTGTTTGCGGTGACTTTACGGAGCAAAACTACCGCCAATGACGACCATCAGATCCCGTATCCGCACTGCATTTAGAACAGAGTTTGGCACCTAGTACGCACCCTCCAGGTGATTGCTATTTCTATATTTTAAAAACATTTACATTTCGCTACTTTGGTAGGAACTTATTTAATCACAAAGGGGATGCACGCTTGTTGCCGTGTGGTTTGATCGCGTCGCTTCCTGTGCGGAAATAAATCCGGTTGACGCGGGAGGGCGCAGAAGCGTTTGTGGAGGCCCTGGGGTTTGGAGCCGGGAGCGGCTCCAGGGGCAGGGGACGGGGACGGGGGGGGGGGGGGGGCGCTGACGAGGTTGCCGCACGCTCTTTATGGCACTACAGTTATAGTTGGGAAAGACCCAAGGCTTTCAAGAAAACTTGAACTAGAGGCCAGCCATGTTCACGCCGAGACCCTTTCAGCCAGAGGGTGTGATAATCCTATCACTAATCTTTTTTTTTTTTAATTTTTTTTTTTCAACGTTTATTTATTTTTGGGACAGAGAGAGACAGAGCATGAACGGGGGAGGGGCAGAGAGAGAGGGAGACACAGAATCGGAAGCAGGCTCCAGGCTCCGAGCCATCAGCCCAGAGCCTGACGCAGGGCCCGAACTCACGGACCGCGAGATCGTGACCTGGCTGAAGTCGGACGCTTAACCGACTGCGCCACCCAGGCGCCCCCCTATCACTAATCTTGAATTAAAGCCTACATTGATATGTTCTTTCACTGCATCGGAATATAAGATGATGACACTGGGGATACCAGGGGTGAGCGTCTGAGAACGCATTTGTTTCCCGAAGCAAAAGGAGTCAGTCTGCCTGGTCTGACGCGGGATGTTTCCTGCTTCGTAGATATTCTAGGAAATCTCTCGCAAAGGCTGACGACCTGAGACCCAGCATGTTTTGTTGCGCGCTGGAGAAGGTGCCACCATCCACACAACGTGGAGATGCATGAGGTTGGGGTCTCCCGGGAAACCCAGGCTGTGTGGAGGCAATGCGCACACACGCCTGCTTTCTGTCTCAGCCACCGCGGGGCGAGGGCGACGTGTGCCTTCGTCGCCGCTAACCTGCGCTTGAGCCTCAGAATGAAAGCAGAAACACCCCTGCCGGGCCGAAACAGTCTCCCCCTTGCTGCTTCTCCGTGTGCGTAACGGGCCTCTTCCAGGCTGTTTGTCGATGAACAGCTGGGCACCCGCCACCCGGCCTCCCGATTCGAGATGCTTTGCCCATCAGAGCGGTAGTTCTCTCCCCCCCGCGTCGGGGGTGGGCGGCCCAGGCTCCTAGAACGAGGAACGAATGATCGTTTCTCTTCCAGGATACTAAAGCACTTGAGATCCAAGGACCCCATGCAGCTGAGACTGGAGCATTTGGAACAAGGCTTCTCCGTCTACGTCAACGGGGCCAACTCTGAGCTGAAGACCTCACCCCGGAAAGCTGTCCACTCCGACTTCACCAGAAGCGCCTCACACGCCGAGGGGACGCACGGTGAGCACTGGCCCGTCCGGCCCCTGCAACGCGCTAGCTCGTTCGGCACCGCGGACCCACATCTGATGCGCGTGAACTTCCCAGCAAATAACTGGTTAACCTACATACACACTAACTATGCCCTCTTGGCCAGAAAGAGAGCAGGAGAGTGAGAAAGAGAGAGAAACCCTTTTTTATTCCTTTTAAAGGGTCATCTTGGCCTCCATTATCCCAGGGCGAAGGTGGCCAGGGCGGTAAATTCCTGGCTTTTATGTTTCATAGTGCCAGTAATTGAAGGAAATGTCTAGGATAATTGAAATGATACCCGATTTTCACTGGATCTGTCTTAACCTCAGTACCTAACCCCTGTGTGATATTTGATTCCCACTGTTCATTTCTGAATTTAGTTAATCCATGCTCCACGTACTTTCAACAGATTTCATGTGTCCTGTCCTGAAAGCTGAGGGGGGCAATACGAGCACCCCACCGAGGGGCTGGCCCAAAACAGGCACCAATAAAAATGACCTGGCGGTAAAATGAATGAAATGGCAGAGCACACGGGGTCGGGTCCCAATTTGGCCACGTGCCTTTGTTTCCTCATCTTTCAAATGGGACTAACGGGGTGCCCATCCCCAGGGCGCCAGCATTCCCTTCACGTCGGGCGGCTTTATCTGAGAAGCCGGTGTGCTACTGAGTTACAGGAAGAGCATTTGGAATGAGGCAGGGCTGGATTTGAACTCTGTTCTGCCACTCTCTGGCTTTGAAACCTCTGGCAGTTGGGTCCTCTCTGACCCTCAGTTTCCTCTTCTATAAAATGGGAACAATCACGTCCACCTTGCGGGCTTGCCAGGAAGACTAACCGACATAAGAAATGTAAAATGTCCATCAGACAATAATCTTGATCTGTGTTGTTCTAATTCATTGCCTTACAGGTACGGTAGATTTCCCAAGCCATTAATAGACGGCAAAAGCCAAAACAACAGTAAAATAGACAGTGAAAGTCAAAACGAGGAGATAGAAGGCGAAAGTCATGTCCCCAAACCTTCCCCCAGGAGAGCCACTGCAGTTCAGCTTAGAGTTTAGAAGGAGCTTCCTGGCCCCCAGGGCAACAAGGGGAATGGAATGATTCTTCTAGGTTTCACAGTTTCACGGATGAGGATTCTGGCCAGCCTGCTGCTAGTTGGCAGGTGTAGGCCTCTCCTGGTCCGGCTTTCAGGGAGGTGCGGGTAACGTTGTCTTTCTACTTGGGCCACAGCAGTAGTGTCTTTATTCATTCAACAAATATATCTCCCCTCTCCTCTTTTACACAAACGCTGGCCGATTGTGCCCACTGTGTGTGCCCTGCTTCCGTACGTCGGAGATTTTTCCTTTTGTATATAGACCTGCCGGATTCAGCTGTGACTTACTACCCTTGCCCTTTTCGCTGAGCATTTGGCTTGTTTCCTAACGCCCTGTGGCTACCAATGGGACTACAGTGGCCCGCTCCACAGACGGGACTTTGGGCACCTGATGTGCGTTTTAGATGTAAGTCATGAATCTGCCTTGGGCGTGAGCTTGTCACGGGCGCCTCACCAAATCTCCTTCCCTCATGTCTGGTGCAGATTACGGGCGAAGAACCCTGTTTCGAGAAGTAGAAGAAGCTTTAAGACGCAACTCGCGGACAGCCCCTTCCAAAGTTCAGCGCCGAGGATGGCACCAGGTCAGGAAACCCTGGGCGGAGAGTGAAGACACATGGCCCGAGCTCTTGTTTTAGAAGAAGGAGCAGGGTTATTGTGACAGAACCTTTCAGAATCCCCGCGGGCAGCGGTGGGGCTGGCCGGGCACCCTGCAGGTGGCCTCTTTGCATGCAGTCCTGGCCTCTGGGGAATGGAGGAGACTGGGGACCTCCCAGCCCTCTCTCTGTGGCGTGATCCTCCCTTCCGGATGGGGTCACCCCAGCCCTACGCAGGAGGATCACGTGCACACTCTCAGCCCCCTTCGTGATGACTCATTCATACAGCTGTCTTTTATTGAGCACCTACTATGTGCCGGGCATAGTCTTTGATGCCAGGGATGCAGTGGGTAACAAGGCAAAGCCCCTGCCCCACAGACCTGAGATGCCACTTAGGGCTGCTTGTTGATGGTGCTGATGCCAGCAGCTGGCGTTCTTGAGTGCCAACCAGGTACGAGCCGTGCTCCCGCGTGACTCCTCTCCTTTGTCCTCGCGGCAGACCTGCAGGGTAAAGTTCCAATGTTCTTCCTCTTCTAAGGGAGCCACAGACTTGAATGGTCAGAAAAGCTAAGTGAGCTTTCTTCTAAGGTCAACCAGAATCAAGACTCCAGCCCAGACCTTTGCTCCAAGCGTGGTGTTCTTGCCCACGTGGTCCTTATCTGGCTGCTTGCCTGAGATCAGTGCTTCTCAACCCCCACTGCACGTTCACACCACCTGGGGAGCCGCCCCCCCCCCCCCCCCCCCCCAGGGATTCTGACTCACCTGGTCTGAGGTGTGGCTTAAGCAATGGTATGTAATCCTTTTCAATCCTGTGTACTGCCCTTAGAACCTTCTGCACAGGGCTGTATGTGTGGGTCTATAGTAAATACTTCCATAAGCTTTGCTGGCCCATCTGTGCGATAACCCTGTAGGTCTGTAACTATCCTCATCACGCCGTTGGTGAAACTGAGGCCCAGAGAAGTGAGGTGACCTGCTCAGGGTCACACAGCCGCTAAGGGAGGAGGGTAGGCTGACGTTTGAACACTGCACCCGTGACCCCCAAACCCACTGGTCTCCCCTGCCTTTGTGGGTCTGTGATTAAATGTGGCTGGGTGTTCCTGCCGGGGCTTGCTGAGCAAGGCCTCCAGGGCACGCAGCCTGGAGGCCTCCTTTTGTCCCCAGCAATGAATGTTAATTTCTCATTAAGGAGGCCTGTCTCCACTTCCCACTTCAGACCCTCCTTCTGGTTGTTCTGAGTGCCTTCTATTATCAGGAGCCATATTTGCATCTTAGACTGTGACTTAATGGCCGGCCCCAGAGCCTGTGCAATTTAAAAGACTTGGCCTAAGATTAATTAGCATCCCTCCCCAGCCTCTCCCTGTGGTCCCACACTTCACAGGGCCTAATCATGGCTAATTTCCTAGCTTCCCGATGCCGTGAAGGCTGTAATTGTCCTTCTGTACCGTATCAGTCAGGGGTCAGTCACTGCCTAACAGTAGAGACCATTCAGGCCGTTTTAATCAGAGATGGATGGAATACAGGGAGTCCGGTGCTCACAAGGTCTCTGTGTGCAAGAGGAAGGGGTTCGAGTGGGGCCTTCTCACACAGCCTGCCAGGAGAACTGCTCCCTAGGGCCCAGTGGGGAAGGTGGGGGATCCGCACCAGGGCTGGGTCACCTGAGCTGTCATCTGGGAACCAGGTGGCTCCCACCACAACCGATGGCCTCGAATGATGCCGCGCCCGCTAGAGCAACGATGCCCGTAGCCTGTCCGGCCAGGCTGGGACACTTGCAAAACCCCTCACCTCGGCACTGTGGTTAGCACAGAATCAGCCGGCCTGTGTCCGCTTGTTTCCACCTCATTTCCGCTTCCCCTGCCTTGTATGAAGTCATCGGATCGGCTGCACCCAGCTCACATCCAGAACCCCCACGGAAAGGGTATCTGGGAAACACGGGCTGACTTTCCGGCCTCTCCTGAACGTAAAGCCACCCTAGGAGGGAAGTGGAATGCGTCCTGGGGGTCAGCCCACCCCCACCACTACCGTGCCTTGGGGACCACTCCTCCAAGATGGACAAACCAGAGAATGTGCGGAAGTCGTGAGAGGGGTAGAAGCCATGTCTCGAGACAAATCATCCTTTCATTTAAAAAGATGTATTACCACGGGCCGGGCACTGTGTGGGGCTCTGGGGTTCGAAACAAAAAAAAAAATCAGATAAGGCTCTGGTCCTGCCCCAGGAGTCCCCCCCTCGGCTATAAAGGCCTGGGGACCGCCCAGCCTGCAAGACAGACGTGGTGACTGTTCCAGGCATATGGCCTGCTGGACTTGGGAGCGCGCAGCTTGAGGCCTGTGGGCTGAACTTGTCCCCCGGAGGGTGTTTTTTGGACTTACACAGTTTAAAAAAGACTTAGTCACTTGCTAACATTTAAATTCAGAAAGTTCTTCTATATTTTTAAAAAGCTAGATTCCTACTTCCCTGGGAAAATGGAAAGATCTGGCCCTCACGCTGGCCTCCCCTCTCCGCGAGGCAGCCTTTAGCAGAGAAGAGTAGCGGTTGCCCCCTACCCCTCCCCCCCGCCCCCCACCGTAAGGCTGGGAAAGTGCTTCTGTTTGCCGCAGTCCTCACCACTCCCCTTAGCGCCCCAGAGCTGAGGCCCAGTGGCAGGTGTGGTGGCCTTGTGCTGCGGCCACTGCTGCTCTCACGTGGGGTGGGGGTGGGGGGGGCTTCCTGCCTTTCCATTTCCGGCCTGGCTCCCTGGGGCGTTTGAACCTGTGTCCCCTGGAGAGACGGGAATGGGCTTTGGGGTCAACCTACTTCCTAGCTGTGTGCCCGGAGCTGGCGGTGTGAGGTCTCTGAGCTTTGCGTGCAAACCTCCCAGGCTGCCCGGAGGGAGTGCGGGCGGGGTGTGTGTCACAGGGGGTCCTTCAGCTTCGGGTAGGAGCACCAGGCGGCAGGGGACGGACAAATCCAAGGAGGCGTTTAAGCGTACCGACTCAGGAGCCCTGTGGCCCGTATGTCAAAGCCCGGGCTCCACCTCCTCCTAGCTGTGTGGCCCTGGATAAGCTGCTCAACCTCTCTGTGCCCGTTTCCTCGTCTGCAACTGGGGTTAAGAATGGCACCTGCCTGGTAGGGTAGTTCATGAGGACCGGGTGAGCCGGTGTCTGTGCAACGTGGCCAGCAGCGCCCGGCACAGAGGAAGCAGCCGGTAGACGGTCACGAACGTCACTGTCGTCCGTGGGGGGGCAGGTGCCAAGGGCGGCTCTGCCTGGAGACCTCAGGGCTTCGCTCCAGGATCTTCCTTCGTTTATTCGGTCCGTTGTTCATTCGGTGACCTCTACCGAGCACCTGCTCCACTGTGGACACGGACAGGCGCTGGGGTCCGAGCCGTGACCGAGGCAGGCCTGGCCCTGCTCTCCTGGAGCTCACGGTTCCGGGGTGTGTGGGCAGGCAGGCAGAGGACCAGGAGCAAGCAAGCAAAGAAACAAGTGCTACGCAGGAGGGGGGTGGGGGGGGGGGAGACGGACAGGGTTGTTGCGGGGGGAGAGTAGCTCTAGAAATAAATTTGGAAGAAATTTTTTTTAAATGTTTATTTATTTTGAGAGAGAGACAGAGACAGAGCGTGAGCAGGGGAGAGGCAGAGGGAGGGAGACACAGAATCCAAAGGAGGCTCCAGGCTCCGAGCTGTCAGCACAGAGCCCGACACGGGTGTGCTGTGAGATCGTGACCTGAGCCGAAGTCGGATGCTCAACCGACTGAGCCACCCAGGCGCCGACCCCCCCCCGCCCCCCTCCCCGCCCCTGGATTCCATTTTAAATGTGGGGAATCCTCTGGAGGGTTTTCAGTAGGAGAGTTGCGTGTTTGGGCTCACATTTTGGAAAGATCCCCTCTGCCCTATGCCGAAGGATGCCCGTGGGGCCAGGTGGCTGTAGGAGGACCAGGCAGGAGGCTTTGAAGCAGGCCTTTGTCTCTCCAGCTTTCGGCTCTTCATCCCCCAGCCTCCACCTCGCACCTTCCCCAGCTCCGAGAGTCCCCTGGTCACCTCAGCTTCCTCGACCCACCCCTTCGTGTCTTCTCCCTGCCAGTCTTTGTTGAAATTGTCCAGGACAATGCCTCAGTTGGTCAGCCTGGACCAGATGCCCACTCCCGCCTTGAGAGGGTGTGAGCGGAGGTGGGCCGGGTCGGATGACACAAAGCCCGCCCGCCCCAGAGCTGTTCCCTGAGCGGGGCCTGGGTCCCCTAGCTTCTTGTCCAGGACAGTAAGTGGCCCCAATGTACCGACTGCACCAGGAAGAGGCACTGGTTGGGTTTCCTTTGGCCCCAAGAAGTGGGGTTAAGTAGAAAGTTTCTCCATGGTAGGAAGTACACGGGGACGGATTTTCGGGTGCGAAGGATAGCGAGGAAGGCAGTCTTTCCCTCACCCCTTTGGGTGGGCCTCACCATCCTTGGAGGCAGCCAGAGGTGGGCGGCGGCGAGGGAAGCAGAATCCCCCGGTGGCCAGTGGTGGCCAGTCCTCAAAAGCCACCCCGTCAGGAGAGGCACTACAGCCCTGTCCCAGTCCTGGGGTTTCTCCCGTATGGCTGTGCCCAGCAGGAGGGATGGTGGAGGCACACAGGCACTCGGTGTGTCATCTCAGACCACAGCCGGGTCAGCAGGGGACACGGCGGCCACAGTGTCCCCCTGGCCAGCACTCTGCCTCCTCCCTGTGGCCCTCTGCACTCTCCAGCTTGCATCCAGCCACTTGTTCTGAGTGTTGCCTGAAATTCCTTTGGGTCACACGGCCCCTTCCCGGTGACCAGGCCTTCGTGTCTTCCTGTAGAATAACCTCCCTTCTTAGGGGCTTGCCCCCCGCAACTAGGAAGCACTTTGGGGTCGAGATGCCCCCGCTGGAAGGGGCTCCCCCAGGCGCACGGGCTCAAGGATCCCTGCGCCGGAAGGTCACTGGCTCATCCAAACGCTGGCCTGGAGCCTGACCGGCTGCACCTGTAAAACCCGTCCCGGGACTGAGCTGCCACCTGCCCCGTGGACCGGCCTGGAGGTGATCAATGGGCTCCTGTGGGCACCAGTCTTTATCCCATACCACCATGTCTCAGCCTCAGATCTTTCTCCTGCTATCAGCGGATTAAGATTTATGGCTTCCTCAGCCTTGTAATACTTGGGTGGACAGCGGCCTAATCAACAGAGCTGTCGTTTACCAAAATGCTGTCAGATTTGATGAACGTCATGGGCTCTTAGCATTAAATTGGTAGTGAAGGGATTGGCCTTTCAGCAATTTACGGTGGGGGTGGGCTTTCCTTCAAGGCCCGGAAAGCAAGTTCATTGCACTTTAAAGCAAAGGCTTTGCTCTCACTCCACTGTCGTATCCGGGTTCCTGTTGTGGGCTAGGCAGCTGCAGACACCTCCAGGAAAGCTCATGAGTCAAAACGTGAAGCCCTTTCCTTTGTTTTCCTGTGTCTGAATTTTGAAAACCCCTGCAGAGAGGACAATAAATGAAACAGCCCATAAAGCATCGGCTTTTACGGCGACCTTGCACGACACACACTGTCAGAGTGTCGAGCGCTGTTATTTGTAAGAGATCAGGAAAATCTGAGAAGAACATATCAAATAGGGCATATTTCCTCCCCACCCCAAACCTGCCTGTCAGTATCTTCGGAGCTCTCCTACCTCTAGAGGGAGCCGTTTGCATACCACACAACCTGAACAACCATACGGGGCAACCCCTAGCCTCCGACTATCTTTCGCATTGACAGCTGCTTGCACGCGCATCTCTTAGAATGCTTTGCTAAGGGGGCGGCAGATACACACAGATAACTCTGAGCATGGCCTTGGGTTGCGTGTGGCAAACTGGAACATGGGTGTTCGGGTGTCAGGGCTTTAAAATCTCGTCCCGACGCGTGGCTGATACCACCAGGGTCCACCCGGGTCTGGGCGCTGCCAGGAGGCAGGAGAAAGCAGCCACTTACAAACACCCACTCCAGGTAAAGCAAAGTGCCAGATGGGGAGCCAGCCAGGCGCTCGGGCATCATGCTCACCAGCACGTGAAGGTGGGCGGCGGGGAGCGGGCGCTGCCCGGGGGCTGGGTTGGAACCCTCCAGCCTCGTGCGCTTATTGGGAGGTGGGCGTCTTGATGTGGGTGAGGCAGCTCCCCTTCTCCTCCAGTGGTGGCGGAGGTACAGCCCCGGGGCTGCGGTGGGAGAGCAGGCCAGATGGGAGACTATTTATTCCCCTCCGGCACCCACTCGGCATTTAAAACTCTTCCGGGACCACATTAATTTTGTTACGTGTTGCTTCAGAAACGCGTTCTTCTGTTGCATGTTCTGTGTGAACTCCTTGAGACCAGGGCACGGGTTGTTACTTTTTTTTTTTTTTTTTTTTACTATCTCGACATGCTTCCAGAACCTTGTATGCAGTCCGTGTTCAGTAAGGGCTTGCTGGTTAAGTGCCTTAATGCCTACTGCAAACCCATCTCCCGACCTCTCGGCCAGGCGAGCAGTTGTGACAAGCTCCTGGGAAGGGAGAGGGGCGCTTCTGGGAAAAGGGAGGATGGGAAGGCTGCAGAGGACAGAGGCATACCGGGGCTCTCCTCCTTGAATGCTGGAGCTCTTTCTTATATTTATACTTCAGATCAGAGCAGCAAAACTGCATTAATGCCAGCTCTCTTACTTGGCAGCGGGAAATCCCAGTTCAGGTATGGCTGGATCCAGGTGCTCAGACAGTGTTGCACGGCCCGTTCTCCATCTCTCAACTCTGCTTTTCCCTATGCTGCTCTGTGTGGCACCAAGGTGACCACTGTCAGCCTCCACCGTGCATTCTGTCACCTGGTCGCTCTGGGCCAGCAGGATCTAATGCTCAGATCGCCCGGGCCTGTCCTATGCTCCAGCCCCCCGGGGACTCAGTTCCACATGAACACTTGGATTGGGGGTGGGGAGGGGGAGGATCTCCCAAAAGAAAATCAGGGTGCCTTTGCCAGAAGACAGGGGCGCGCGTGCAGCACAGACGGAAGCACCCGCCGCAAGACTTCCCAGACCTCACGCTGCTCAGGCTGGAGTGTGCGTGCAAGCCACCTGGGCTCTTGTGAAAATGCAGATTCCGATTCGCAGCTCTGGGATGGGGCTTGAAATTCTGCATTTCTCACAAATCCCCAGGAGAAGCCAATACTGCTGGTGCCTGGACCTTCCACGAGTAAGGTCCTCGTCTGAGTCCTCCCTTTCTGGATAAAGGAACAGAAGCCTGTAGAGGGGCCAGGCTGTGTGCCCCATGCCTAGTGCTCCTCCCTCCCAGCCCCTTCCCCTTCTCCCTCCTCCCTCCTCCCTCCTCTTCTCCCTTCCCCACCGGCTCCTTCCTTCCTGCCTTCCCTCCTCTCTCTCTCCCCCCCCCCCCCCACTGTCTCTGCCTCTCTCACTCTCCATCTCCATTTCAGCATTTGGGTGTTGTTGAGTGGATCTTGAGGAGTGGGGAGGAGCCCGGCCTCCCCAGCGTCTGTGGTAGAAAATCCATCTTGGAGATGAACTTCAAACCCCTTTCGGGTTCATCCTGGCCCCAGGCAGGAAAGCTCCCAGGTGTCTCCTGGCCTGGATCCTGCTTACCCTCCATAGGCCTGCTGACGCTAAGAAATGCTCTGAGAGCAAGCTGACGCAGCCTGGGAGGCGGCGCGCTCACACTTGGTGTCGGAGCCTGGGGGGCCTCGCTAAGTGACAGGATCGCCTATGGAAGGAAAAGTGTCCCAAGGCACCTTCCTTCGGCACCTCTGCGTCCTCCCTGTCCCCCAACAGGGGCCCCCATCTGCCTTTTTCAGCCTCTTTCTCTCTCTCTTCTTTTTTAAACTTTCTTTCCAAGATCTTTTTCTCGCATGATCTATAGCCAAGCTCCTGCCTACTTTTCTGAGTGTTAGGTGTTCTCAGGAAGTTCCTTCATTTCCCTCCATCCTGTAGCCCAGGCCGGGCACGTTTGTCCTTCACGTGCCTTTTGGGGGGCATTATAGTGTGGTGGTTAGTACTGGGGTCCCTCAGCAAACTACAGCTCTCGGGCCAAATCTGGCCACAGCCTGTTCTTATAAATAAAGTCTTTTGGGGACACGGGCATGCCCATTCGTTCAGGCTTTATCTGTGGCTGCTTTCCAGCTACAATGGGACAGCTGAATTCTGGTGACAGAGACCATATGATTGGCAGGACCTAAAATCCTTAGTCTGTACAGGAAACACGGACCCATCCCTGGTTTGGAGCGAGGCCTCTGGAGCTGTGCTGCTGGGGTTCAGATCGAGGCTGTGCGGCTTCCTCACTGTGCGACCTTGGGCAAGGGGCTTGTGGCCTTGTGCCTCGGTTTCCCCCTGGGGTTGCTGTGAGGACCGAACGAGCAAAGGCACGCGAAGGACTTGGAGGGGCGCTTAGTGTGCATTCAGTGTCGTGACGCATAATGTGAACGCGCTCACGGGGGTGGGCGGGGTGGGGCGGCGTGACCGTGGGTGAGAAAGGTGTTCGGTCCTACCCAGTGAGAGTCCCGCAGGGCAGTAAGGCTCCGGCATCATTTTCTTCATCATCAAGTTCACTAGGCTGGTGGGGAAGCCGAGTCTCACAGGGGTGGAGGCTTCTCACCCAGGGCATGAGGGGAAAGGCATGAATCACCGTCCCCAGGCGCCTGGGTGGCTCAGTCGGTTAAGCGTCAGACTCTTGGTTTCAGCCCAGGTCCTGCTCTCACAGCTCATGAGTTCAAACCCCACACCGGGCTCTGTGCTGACAGTGTGCAGCCTGCTTGGGATTCTCTCTTTCTCCCTCTCTCTCTGCCCCTCCCCTGCTCACTCTCTATCTCTCTCAAAAAAAATAAATAAACTTAAGAAAAAATAAAATAAATCTCTGTCCCGCAGCGGGGTAACGAACCCAGTACGCATGGCTTGGCCGACCTGTCCCTCCTTTTAGTAGCCAGGCCTCACTCGAGTGAGGCCCGGAGAGGGAAGTTTAAGGAGGCCCTCACTCTTGGATTCGTGCACATGCAGGGCACCCAAGAGGGAACCCCTTCGTCTTCTTTTTTTTTTTAATTTTATTTTTTATTTTTTAAAATTTACATCCAAATTAGTTAGCATGCAGTGCAACAATGATTTCAGGAGTAGATTCCTTAGTGCCCTTACCCATTGAGCCCATCCCCCCCCCACAACCCCTCCAGCAACCCTCAGTTTGTTCTCCATATTTATGAGTCTCTTCTGTTTTGTCCCCCTCCCTGTTTTTATATTATTTTTGTTAAGAGGGAGCCCCTTCTTAAATGTTGCTCCCTGGGTGCCTCCCTTGTGCCACCCTGGCCCCAGCCCTGAGAAGTCCCGAGGAAAACCCAGGGTCTCCTAAACTTATTTGATCACAAAGCCAATATGGGGGGAGTGTAACAGCCACTGAAATTCTACTGAGAAGGTAGTTCAAGCTAAAAAGTTGGTGAAAAATTCTGAACACCCTTTGTGCCGTAGGAACCAGTAAAGACTTTTTTTTTAATTTTTTTTTTTACTTTTGAGAGAGAGTGCACGCGTGCATAAGCAGGGGAGGGGCAGAGAGAGAGGGGAAGAGAGGATCTGAGGGGGGCTTTGTGCTGACCGGATAGATCCCGACGCGGGGCTCGAACTCACGAACCGCGAGATCATGACCTGAGCCGAAGTCCGATTCTTAACCGACCGGGCCACCCAGGCGGCCCTCCAGTCAGGGCTTCTGAGCAGAGGTGGTGTGACCCATGCAGACCTACCGCCTCGCCGTCAGCCGCTAACGTGCTCACCCCTCGGAGGAATCCAGATGCTCCTCCCATGACGTCTGAAGCAATCTGACTTTTTCTGTATAGAAATCTGTGCAGATCAGGACGGAAGCTGGCCCGCGGCTGCACATCGAGCCGCCTCTGGACCCTTCTGAAGATTTTGAGCCGTGTGGGGATGTGACCGTCAAGGCCAAGGACGCTTCCGGGGATCGTCCACAGGTAGGACTGGCCTCAGCTTGTGCTGTAGCGGCTCTGGGGGCACTTTGTGACAGCTGTTTATTCCTTCCCTCCTTTCCCTAAGTCCCTTCACTCTTGTCCTCCCTTTCCCACGCCGTGACGAGCACCCAGGCCAGGCCACATGCTGGATGTTCCGCCAGGCACACGGTGTCCAGGTGTCAGAAGGGCTGGCGTCCGACCCCAAAGAGGCAACAGCCTACAGTTCCTCCCCCGCAAGAGCTTGCTGAGGGGTGGGGCAAGGCGTGGTGGGCCCAGGAGAGAGGGTATCCAGGAAGGCTTCCTAGAGGAAGTGACACTTGCTGGGGTCCGAGAGGCTGGGGCGGAGTGTGGGGCAAGGAGGGGAGGGGAGGCGGGTAGAGCTGATACTCAGCCTGGCCACAACTGTATGTATGCACCTGCTGTTAAAGATTTTGAGTATCACCCCACCCCCTGGGGCAGCAGAAGCCACACACGGAAATGCCCAGAAGCCCCACAGAACTGTAGCTCGAGTCCACAGCCGCGCAGCCACTGATGAGGTAGGCAATGGGGCGTTTCAGTCCCCTCCTCAAACCGCCGTGTCACCTGTGAAATCCAGGGGCCTCCGACAGTGCGTGCTGGGCTTCTATTCAGCAAGCGTTGGTTGGGCACCCACTTCGGAGCATCAGGCTCTGTCCCTGGCACCAGAGACACAGAAACAAACAAAAGGCATGGGGGCCCTATTCTTAAGCAACTTATATTCCGGGGTGGGGGTGGGGGTGGGGGGTAGACAATAAAGAAGAGACCGAGATGGGAACGCAAGCTGGCACAGCCACTCTGGAGAACAGTATGGAGGTTCCTCGAAAAACTAAAACTAGAACTACCCTACGACCCAGCCATGGCACTACGAGGCATTTCTCCACGGGATACAGGTGTGCTGTTTCCAAGGGACACAAGCACCCCCATGTTTATAGCAGCACGATCGACAGTAGCCAAAGGATGGAAAGAGCCCAAATGTCCATCGGTGGATGAATGGATAAAGAAGATGTGGTGTATATATACAATGGAGTATTACTCAGCAATCAGAAAGAATGAAATCTTGCCATTTGCAACTATGTGGATGGAACTGGAGGGTATTATGCTAAGTGAAATTAGAGGAAGACAAAAATCCTATGACTTCACTCATATGAGGACTTGAAGAGACAAAACAGATGAACATAAGGGAAGGGAAACAAAAGTAATATAAAAACAGGGAGGGGGACAAAGCAGAAGAGACTCTTCAATATGGAGAACAAACAGAGGGTTACTGGAGGGGTTGCGGGAGGGGGGATGGGCTAAATCGGGAAGGGGCACTAAGGAGTCTACTCCTGAAATCATTGTCGCACTCTATGCTCGCTAACTTAGATGTAAATTTTAAGAAATAAAAAATAAAATTGAAAAAAAAAAGAATAGACCAAGAGATAAATAAAGCAATAATTGCAGATATGGTCATGTTCTGCGAAGAAAACAGAGGAAGGTGGAACAGTGTGGGAGAGAGGGCAGCTTCAGACACGGCAGAGAGGGCGGGAAGGCCGCCTTCAGGTGTGACAGTTCAGCTGAAACCTGGTGGGAAAAGCATTGCAGGCAGAGGGAACAGCAAGCACAGACGACATGAGGCTCAGGCACAGCATGAGCAAGGTGGGAGTGTGGGGCAGACCAGGCAGGGCACGATGAGCCCCGGGCAGGGGAGTGGAGGGGGCTGTGAGGGGCGAGTCCAGATAGCTGGATTTTATTCTGAGGGCATCGCTTTTATATATAGAATGAGTGCATAGATCATCGCCATGTCTATATAGAAGCAAACTTATCAGGACGCCACAGGACAGAGGGCCCCGGGCCATCTCCCGTCCCATCCACCGGGCCTCTGTTCTGCTGTGAGTGCAGGCTACAGATTCAATAGCCTCCCTAAAAGAACAAAATCTTGCTTTTTTTTAAAAAAAAATTGTTTTTAATGTTTATTTATTTGTGTGTGTGAGAGAGAGAGAGCATAAGCAGGAGAGGGGCAGAGAGAGAGGGAGACACAGAATCCGAAGCAGGCTCCTGGCTCCGAGCTGTCAGCACAGAGCCCGACGTGGGGCTCGAACTCACGAACCATTGAGATCATGGCGTGAGCCGAAGTCGGACGCTCAACCGACTGAGCCACCCAGGTGCCCCCCAAATCTTGCTTTTGAATGCCGCTCCCGTACCAAACCCTGCCTTTAAGAACTGCAAAGCACTCATAAAAGTGGGAATATTGTCCAGGAAACATTCTTGTGTTGTGTTTGCCTGTTTGTATTTCCTTCTTTGCTCGTAAAAGAAGGACCGGTAAAGAGCAAAGGGTTGCTTTGTTTCACATCCCAGCTGCAAAAGTCTAAAAGTAAATTGGAAATTCTGTCTTCCTGGAGGGGGCCGGTGGGGGGGGGGGTGGCGCTGTTTTTATGGACTTAACCCAGTGCCCTTGTTTCCTACCCAGTCCCTGTTAAAGGGATTTTACAGTAGGCAACACTCTAGCGTGGGCTTTACTGCCTTTAACACCCACCTCCCATACCACAAACACAGCACACGCGCTCACACACATACACGCTTGCTTTTGGAACAACAGAACGGCCCCCGGCTCAGGGTCTGAGCACGTGCCTCTGCCAACAGCCATCAGTTTCTCTTAGCTTGGGAGGCCGGTCTGTAGCCAAGTTCAGCCCGGTCCAGTCCCGGCCACGCCCCCGCCCCGCACGGAATGTGTGCATGCCTTCGGCGCAAAAAGTGGGGTAGTTCCCTCTTCTCCTCTGGTACCTCCTGTTAAGTGAACATATATTCCTTCCTTTGCAAGCCCCCAGGCTGCCTGCAGCACAAGGCAGCCCGCCCCTCACGAGCTATAAGCTCCATTAGCATTCCTGGGTGCACACACCCTCTGAAGCAGCAGCATGGCCCTGCCCTGCCCGCCCTTCCTTGTCTCCACTGTGAGCGCTTGACTGTATTTCCTTCTTTCCTTTTTCTCCCCATCTTGAGGGGGCACTCCGTAAGGCTTCACAGTCAATTTCCCCTCGGAGTTATTTTCCTGCGAAGCGAAAGAGTGAAATGGTAACACGCGTTTTCGGCCGAGGCAGAAGCCTTAAGAGATGCAGTCTGAACTAGAGAGGAAAAAAAAAAAAATAATAAGAAAAGCGTGTGGCTAAATATATTCAGCCACCTCACACTGTTTGCAAGCGCAGCTCCGAGGCGGAGCAAAAGGAAATCTGCGTCCGCATGTGTACTTTTCGTCTGACCTTCACTGTTGAAACATACCAGCCTGTTTGCCTTCAATCATACCCTTGGTGATCTTCAATTTCTTGCGGGCTCCGAGTTCGCAGACCCGCATGCCGCAGACATGCTCCGTTGGCCTCAGCCCATTGACTTGCACGGTGTTTTCGAAAGAGTCCATGTCAAAATGGGAATTTGGGGCTTCTCTTGAAAAATCCGAACGTTTGGGAGCCACATCCTTACGTGACAGCAGCGGTTGGAGCTGAGGAGCGGCTGTCCCCTTAGACAGGTGCGTGCACTGCAGGTGCCTGGTCCCCGTGACAGATCCCAGGTACCGTTCCACACACCGAAGATAAAACAGACAATAAACAATGTATCGGGGCGTCTGGGTGGCTGAGTCGGGTTGAGCGGCTGACTCTGATTTCGGCTCAGGTCGCGATCCCAGCGTTGTGGGATCGAGCCCTGCTTTGGGCTCCGCACCGAGCCTGGAGCCTGCTTGGGATTCTCTCTTTCTCTCCCTCTACCCCTCTTCCCCCCACCCCCCCGCCCTGTCTAAAATAAAAAATAAAAGTTAAAAAAATAAAATTCAACCCATACAAAGAAAATAAAAGTCTTTTCATAATCCCACTGCCCCAGAGGTCATAGATGGGTGTATCCATCCAGAATAAAAGTGTCTTACGTTCATTACATACGTAACGTATTGATTACATCCAAGAGGAGATGGTTTATCTGGAATGTTCCAGTCCTGGCCCATCCCCAGTGAGTGGTGGTAATTCCTGAGTTTAGTTTTTTGATTTTTCCTGCGAGCACGATGGGCGATGGGAAGACTTGCCCGCCCCATCTTCTGGAATGCCTCCATTGTGTGGACCCTGGTGTGGGATGAACTGGATATTTGCCCACGATTACAATTCGATGTTTTAAAGTCATTGTTACTTGCTGACACATACAAACAACTGAAGACCTGTCCACAGCCTGTGTGCCCCCAGTAGGTCCACCACGTGTGGACTCTGCCGAGGCCCATGACGGCTCACCTATGGGAATCGTGGAGATTAGAGGGTGCCATCACTGGCCAGGCATCCCCCGTGGGAATCCCACCCGGTTCCCAGCAGGGAGGGCCCTGTAGCAAATCCCTCCAGTTTGCCATTCATTAATTTCAACGGCGAGGCTTAAAAAATGAAAGATTGTCTTTAAGCCCATCCCGTTGCTTGGGTACTTCTGTTTTGGATTACCATTTAAATAACTTTCAAGCGAGAACCATTTTTTCCTTTACTTTTTATAGCTGTTTCCACATACATGGGATTATATACCATCCACACTATTTGATACCCCACTTTCTTTGTTCAGCAAGATGTGGAGGCCGTATCTCGGTACTCACTGAGCCCAGTGTCTAGGTTGTTGGTGCCCTGAGTTTGGATCCTGGTCTCTTTACTAACTGTGTGCCTGCAGCGGTGTGGGTAAGGCAGGGATGAGTTTGACCAGCTCAGCTTTGGGAGAGAGAGCCGAGAATGATGGACGGTGAGGAGGCAGACGGGAGGCATGGAGACCAGCAGAGAGAACGAGGGACCCAGCGCATCTTCAGGGACATAAATTGTTTTTACCACGCCCATTCTCTCTGCTTGCCCCTAGGGTACCAAGTCTCCTACCGGCACCACGCCCTGTGACTTTAATTTCTCCCTTCTGAATGCACATGGATTACCAGACCCTGCCAGCAGTGCAGACAAAGAAAGGATCCTCTTAACTATTCAGGATGTAATGGTAAGATGAAGTTCAGCCTCATAACCCCATGAAGGGCCAGGGGTCTTTGCCATAGCCAAGCAGCTGGGCTGTAGGATAGGAAAATCACAACAGGATTTGGCTTTAACAGAAAACCTCTAGCCCCCCGTTAGGTTTAAAACAATACATGTGAGATTTGACTTAATGATCTAGTTTTTCATGTGGGTAGAAGCTCCCATTAAATGAACATTTACTAAGTGCTAAGCACCGTGCTGAGTGTGGAACACCCATCACTGCATTAACCCTGTGAGTTAACTGCTAGGTACTTTCGTCCTCATTTTGTAGTTTGGAGAAACTGAGGACGGGAGAAAGGATGTTGTTCACCCAGCCCTCAGAGAAACCCAGACTGGAAACCTCAACCCCGTGACTCCTTATTCCTTGCAATTAACAGTCCTAGGCTGGGAATTGCGCTGGCCTGCTTTTGCTCCCCAAAGTGCCCAGCTCTCTGTAGGGGCACAGTCTTGTAAATATCATTGATGTTCAGCCTGGAAGCAAGGTGCTGAGAGGTGGCCATCTGTCAGTTGTGCTTATGATCGAGAAGACCTCTCCTTTGCCGAATGTCTATCTCCTCAGTGAACCCATAGCTGGGAACGTTGATGAACAACGTTTTTCAAAAATGAAACCCAATGAGGAAACAACCAAACAAAGCCAAATTGAGGGACTGTCTACAAAACAGCTCACGTGGAGGCTTCAAAACTACCAATGGCATAAGTGAGAAAGGTTATTCCAGATAAAAGAGGCTACCAGCAGGGGTGCCTGGGTGGCTCAGTCGGCTGAGTGGCCGACTTCGGCTCAGGTCACGATCTCACGGTTTGTGAGTTCGAGCCCTGCGTCGGGCTCTGTGCGGACACCTCAGAGCCTAGAGCCTGCTTCTGATTCTGTGTCTCCCTCTCTCTCTGCCCCTCCCCCACTCATGCTGTGTCTCTCTCTGTCTCAGAAATAAATAAACATTAAAAAAAAAAAAGAGGCTAACAGCATACCACAGTTACGCCACATGAGATCCTTGTTGGGGGGGGGGGTGGCAGGGGGCTGTTGGGGGTGCTAATTGCCCTACATTTAAGGATGGTTTTGGGAAATTAATGAATTTGAAAATGAACTACATTATATTAGATAATATTGTATGGATGTTAAATTCCCTGAATTCGATGATTCTGTCTGTTCTGTTTATGTAAGAGAAGGCTCCAGTTCTCAGGTCTGCCCAGAATTGGTGAAGAACCTAATGAATGTAGGTGGAGGGTATGTATTATACCCTTCCCATTATAGTAGTCAGATATATTTTCTGTGGATTTTACCTTTTTTTCAAAATAAAAAGTTGTTTGTTTGTTTGTTTTTTTAAAGCTAGCACATTAAGGAGGGGGATATGCCGCTTCAGTGGAGCTAAGCACCAGCAAAGAACAAAAGAGAAGAGTTTCCTTTTAAGGAGACCTAGTTTTAAAAACTCTGTAGGATTATATTGATGTCAGTTTCCTGATTGTGCTTTTGTGCCTTAATTATGCAAGATGCTACCATGGGGGAACTGACTGAAGGATACATAGGATCTCTCTCTCTCTCTCTTATTTCTTACAAACAGCATGAGAAATCTACAATAAGCACACCATGAAAAGTAAAAAGCTAATAACTAAATAAAATAAACACAAATGCACAGGTTCTACCTTCTAGAGGTTCAGATTTTGATCCTGGGCTTGGGCTCAGGCATGTTTGTTTGTTTGTTTGTTTGTTTGAAGTAGCCCACATTTTGCAAACATCTTGCCATGTTTGAGAACCCCAGTTTTAGGGAAAAGACAGCTGTGGATCTCAATTTTTGATTCTGTAAGAATCGTGTAGAATATTTGAAATGCATATGTTAGAGCTAATTTTTAAGATACAGAAGTTGTATATAGGAGATAGCATAGTTTTTAACAAAAGAATTCCCAGTGATTGTGAATCGGAAGGACTGAAGATTTCAGTTTACCTCGTACAGAAGGAAAGTTTTGGAGATAATTTGCACTTTGTGAGTTGGAACTGGGGACTATAAAAAAAAGCTTAAAAGTCTTTAAGTTTATTTATTTTATTTTGAGAGAGAGAGAGACCCAGAGCATACGAGCAGCAGAGAAGGAGAGAGAGAATCTCAAGCAGGCTCTGTGGTGTTAGCGTGGAGCCCAGTGTGGGGCTTGAACTCATGAACCATGAAAATATGACCCGAGCTGAAACCAAGAGCCGGTTGCTTAACGGACTGAGCCACCCAGGCGCCCCCCCCCCCCAAAAGGAGCTTTAAAATTCAAAGTTAGAATCTCATCTCCATCATACAAAATTAGGATAACTATAAAGTAAAAAACAAAATAAAACAACAACAAAAATCCAGGAGGTTCACAAAAGCCAGAAAAGGATGAGAGGAGCTCTGCCCTTGCCTCTAAAACCATATCCTATACTTCTGGTGACAGAGGATGTTACTTAAAATAACAAATGAAAGATACAAAACCGTAATAGCTCCTGACAGCATCTTCTCTATTATAGATCAATTTCTATCCAGAATTTTGACCATTAGTATCAAGAAAAGACCAAGTGATGTTCAACACACTCTTTTAAAGAAGACAGGAAAGTCTTAATGTATTTTAGAAATATTTTCATAGAAAATTATTTTATTTAGGTTTTTGATTAAAGAGATGAATTTTAGATAGAAAATTAACTTTGTGTTACTGTATCAATACATAATTATATTAAGAAAATGAATATGAACCCTTCACATTTTTTCTCACTGGAAAAGAAAAAAAAAAGCAACCCGGAGAAAATAGGGGCATGTAGGAGAGGATTTACTAGTTATGACGTGAAAAAATTATGCTGGAATTCAAGATAAGGGTAGAAATACAGTGATGAATAGAAATAGGTGTGGCCAGGGGCACCTGGGTGGCTCAGCAGGTTAAGTGTCCCACTTCGGCTCAGGTCATGGTCTTGCAGTTCGTGGGTTCGAGCCCCATGTCGGGCTCTGTGCTGACAGTTCAGAACCTGGAGGCTGCTTCGGATTCTGTGTCTCCGTCTCTCTCTGTCCCTCTCCCGCTCACACTCTGTCTCTCTGTCTCAAAAATAAATAAACATTAAACATTTTTTTAAAGAAGTAGGTATGGCCAGCGGGGAGGTCCTGGATCCCTGACTGCGGGGGCCAGGTTTAGCTCATCGATGTGTCTTGTTGTCTGTTCTAATTCCAGTGTAGCTAACATGCAGCGTTATATTAGTTTCAGGTGCATAAGTGTACCCTTCACCTATTTCACCCATCTCCCCTCTGGTGACCATCAGTTTGTTCTCTATAGTTAAGAGTCCGTTTTCTGGTTTGTCTCTTTTTTCTTTGTTCATTTGTTTTGTTTTGTTTTAATTCCACATATGAGTAAAATCACGTGGTATTGGACTTTCTCTACCTGACTGATTTCACTTAGCATTCTATCCTCTGAATCCACCCGTATTGTTGCAAATGGGAAGATTTCATTCTTTTTTTTTTTTTAATTTTTTTTTAATGTTTATTTTTGAGACAGAGAGAGACAGAACATGAACGGGGGAGGGTCAGAGAGAGAGGGAGACACAGAATCCGATGCCAGCTCCAGGCTCCGAGCTGTCAGCACGGAGCCCGACGTGGGGCTTGAACCCACAGACCGCGAGATCATGACCTGAGCCGAAGCCGGTCGCTTAACCGACTGAGCCACCCAGGCGCCCCAAGATTTCATTCTTTTTTATGGATGAGTAATATTCCATTGTGTAGACATGTACACACACACACACACACACACACACACTCACACACTCTTGTGTATCCATTCATCTATCAGTGGATACTTGGGCTGCTTCCATAATTTGGCCATTGTAAATAATGCTGCAATAAACATAGAGGTGCCTATATCTTTTCAAATTAGTAAATTAGCGTTTTCATATTCTTTGGGTAAATACCCAATAGTGGGATTACTGGATCATATGGTAATTCAATTTTTACTCTTTTGAGGAAACTCTATACTGTCTTCCACAGTGGCCGTACCAGTTTGCATGCCCACCAGCAGTGCAGCAGACTTCCCATTTCTCCACATCCTCAACAATATTTGTGGTTTCTTGTGTTTTTGATATCAGCCATTCTGCCAGGTATGAGGCGATCTCTCATTGTGGTTTTGATCTGCATTTCCCTGATGAGTGATGTTGAGCATCTTTTCATGTGTCTGTTGGCCATCTGGATGTCTTCTTTGGAGAAGTGTCTGTTCATGTCTTCTGCCCATTTTGTATTGGGTTTCTTTCTTCTTTCTTTCTTTCTTTCTTTCTTTCTTTCTTTCTTTCTTTCTTTTTGGTGTTGAGTTGTATCAGTTCTGTACATTTTTGGATACTGCCCCTTTATTGGATATGTCATTTGCAGACCTATCTTTTCCAATTCGATACATTGTGTTTTAAGTTTTGTTGATGGTTTCCTCTGCTATGCAGAAGGTTTTTGTTTTGACGAAGTCCCAATAGTTTATTTTTGCTTTTGTTTTTCTTGCCTCAGGAGACATATTTAGAAAGAAGTGGTTATAGACATATCCAGAAAGACATTACTGCCTGGACTCTCTTCTAGGATTTTTATGGTTTCAGGTCTCACATCCATTTTGAGTTTATTTTTGTGTGTGGTATAAGAAAGAGGTCCAGTTCCATTCTTTTGCGTGTTGCTGTTATGTTTCCCCAACACCATTTGTTGAAGAGATTGTCTTTTTTCCATTAGATATTCTTGCCCACTTTGTCAAAGTTTAATTGACCATAACATTGTGGGTTTATTTCTAGGTTTTCTATTCTGATCCATCGATCTATGTGTCTGTTTTTGTGCCAGTACCATATTGTTTTAATTACTACTGCTTTGTAGTATATCTTGAAATCTGGGAATGTGATACCTCCAGTTTTGTTTTTTTTCAAGACTGCTTTGGCTATTTAGGGTCTTTTGTGGTTCCCTACAAATTTTCAGATGATTTGTTCTAGTTCTGTGAAGAATGCTGTTGGTATTTTGATGGGTTTCGCATTAAATCTGTAGATTGCTTTGAGTGGTATGGACATTTTAACAATACTTGTTCTTCCAATCTGTGAGCATGGAATATCTTTCCATTTGTTTGTGTCATCTTCAAATTCTTTCATCAGTGTTTTATAGTTTTCAGAGTACAGGCCTTTCACTCCCTCGGTTAATTTTATTCCTAGGTATTTTTTAATTTTTTGTACAATTGTAATTGGGGTTATTAATTTCTCTTTTTGCTACTTCATTGTCAGTGTATAGAAATGCAACATATTTGTGTGTATTGATTTTGTGTCCTGTGACTTTACTGCATTCATGTATCAGTGCTAGTAAATTTTTAGTGCAATCTTTAGGGTTTTCTCTATATAGTATCATGTCATCTGCAAATAGTGAAAGTTTTATTTCTTCCTTACCCGTTTGGATGCCTTTTATTTCTTTTTCTTATCTGATTGCTTAGGCTAGGACTTCAAAGTACTATGTTGAATAAAAGTGGTGAGACTGGACGTCCCTGTCTTGTTCCTGACCTTAGGGGAAAAGCTCTCAGGTTTTAGAGGATGATGTTAGCTGTGAATTTTTCATATATGGCCTTTAT
This sequence comes from Lynx canadensis, assembly GCF_007474595.2. Taxonomy (NCBI): domain Eukaryota; kingdom Metazoa; phylum Chordata; class Mammalia; order Carnivora; family Felidae; genus Lynx; species Lynx canadensis. Next base: position 22,047,215 of record NC_044318.1, read on the forward strand.
TATGTTGAGTTATGTTTCCTCTAAACCTACTCTGTTGACAGTTTTTATCATGAATGAATATTGTACTTTGTCAAATGCTTTTTCTGCATCTATTGAAATGACCATATGGTTTTGATCCTTCCTTTTGCTGATGCAGTGTATCATGTTGATTGATTTGTGAGTATTGAACCACCCTTGCATCCCAGGAATAAATCCCATTTGATCGTGCTGAATGATTTCTTTAAGGTATTGTTGGATTCAGTTTGCTAATATTTTGTTGAGGATTTTTGCATCTGTGTTCATCAGAGACATTGGCCTGTAATTTTCTTTTTTTTGGTAGTGTCTTTATCTGGTTTTGGTGTCAGGATAATGCTGGCCTCATAGAATGAATTTGGAAGTTTTTCTTCCTCTTCTGTTTTTTTCTGGCAGTTTTCCTTCTTCTATTCTTTGAGAAGAATAGCTATTAATTCTTTAAATATTTGGTGGAATTCACCTGTGAAGCCATCTGGTCCTGGACACTTGTTTGTTGGAAGTTTTTTTGATTACTGATTCAATTTCATTGCTAGTAATCAGTCTGTTCAAATTTCCTTTCTTTTTTTTTTTTTAATGTCTACTTGTTTTTGAGAGCAAGAGACAGCACAAAGAGGGTAGAGGCAGAGAAGGAGAGGGAGACACAGAATCTGAAGCAGGCTCCAGGCTCTGAGTTATCAGCACAGAGCCCAATGTGGGGCTTGAACTCATGAACTGTGAAATCATGGCCTGAGCCAAAGCTGGACACTCAACTGACTGAGCCACCCAGGCACCCCAATCTGTTCAAATTTCTGTTTCTCTCTGGTTCAGTTTTGGGAGGTTGATTATCTGTTTCTAGGAATTTATCCATTTCTTCTAGGTTGTCCAATTTGTTGATATAATTTTGCATAATATTCTCTTATAATCCTTTGTGTTTCAGTGGTATCTGTTGTTCTTTCTTTCTTTTTTAATGATTATTTATTTTTGAGAGAGAGAGACAGAGCACGAGCAGGGGAGGGGCAGAGAGAGAGTGAGACACAGAATCCGAAGCAGGCTCCAGTCTCTGAGCTGTCAGCACAAAGCCCAGTGTGGGGCTTGAACTCACGAACCGTGAGATCGTGACCTGAGCTGAAGTCGGACGCTCAACCAACTGAGCCACCCAGGTGCCCTTCTGTTGTTATTTCTCCTCTTTCATTTCTGATTTTGTTCGTCTGAGTCTTCTCTCTCTCTCGCTCTCTCTCTCTCTCTGATGAGTCTGGCTAGGTATATCAATTTTGTTGATCCTTTTCAAAGAACCAGCTCCTCGTTTCGTTGATCCGTTCTATTGTTTTCTAAGTTTCTATTTCATTTATTTGTGCTCCAATTTTCGTTATTTCCTTCCTTCTGTGGTTTTAGGTTTTGTTTGTCCTTTCTTATAGTTCCTTTAGGTGTAAGATTAGGTTGTTTATTTGAGATTTTGCTTGCTTTCTGAGGTAGATCTGTATTGCCATAAACTTGCCTCTTGGAACAGCTTTGCTGCATCCCAAGAGTTTGGGGCCATTGTGTTTTCATTTTCACTTGTCTCCATGTATTTTTTTATTTCCTCTGAATTCTTGGTTAGCCCATTCACTGTTTAGTAGCATGTTATTTAACCTCCATATATTTGTGTTCTTTCTAGATTTTTTTCCTCATGGTTCATTTCTAGTGTTACAAAAGCATTGTGGTCAGAAAAGATGCATGGTAGGACTTCAATCTTTTTAAATTTGTTGAGACTTGTTTTGTGGCCTAATAGATGACTTATTCTGGAAAATGTTCTATGTGTATTTGAAAAGATTGGGTATTCTGCTGCTTCAGGATGTAATATTCTGATTATATCTGTTAGATCCATCTGGTCCAATGTCATTCAAAGCCACTTTCCTTGTTGCTTTCTGTTTAGATGATCTATCCATTGATATAAGTATGGTGTTAAAGTCCCCTACTATTATTATATTACTATCAATTACTTCCTCTATGTTTGTTATTAGCTGCTTTATGTATTTGGGTGCTCCTATGTTGGGTATGTAAATATTTATAATTGTTATAGCTTCTTGGTGAATCATTCCCTTTATGATTATATAGTGTCCTTCTTTGTTTCTTGTTACAGTCTTTGTTTTAAAGTCTGTTTTGTCTGATGTAAGTATTGCTGCCACCCAGAGCTTTCTTTTCACTTCCTCTTGCATGATAAATGCTCTTCCTTCCCTTTCCTTTTAAGCTACATGTGTCTTTAGGTCTGAAATGAGCCTCTTGGGTCAGCCTTTAGGTCTGAAATGAGCCCAGCATATGGATGGGTCTTGTTTGTTTATCCACTCTGATACTCTGTGTCTTTTCATTGGACCATTTGTTCCAAAGTAATTGATAGGTATGTTCTTACTCTTCTCTTGCTCTTTTTTTTTCTCACTGTTAGCTGGCTTTCTTTAGTATACTTGGATTCCTTTCTCTTTATTTTTTGCTTAGCTATTACTGGTTTTTTTGTTTTTTTTTAAATTTTTTTTTCAACGTTTATTTATTTTTGGGACAGAGAGAGACAGAGCATGAACGGGGGAGGGGCAGAGAGAGAGGGAGACACAGAATCGGAAACAGGCTCCAGGCTCCGAGCCATCAGCCCAGAGCTTGACACGGGGCTCGAACTCACGGACCGCGAGATCGTGACCTGGCTGAAGTCGGACGCTTAACCGACTGCGCCACCCAGGCGCCCCTGGTTTTTTTTATTTGTGGTTACCAAATCAAAGATTTGTAATGTAACATCTTATGCATATGCATATGCACTCTATATCATAAAGTTGATGGTTGCTTATGTTTGAACCCATTCTTTAATCCTCTCACCGTCCCCCCCCCCCCAGTTTTGGGTATATGGTATCATACTTCACATCCTTTTATTTTGTGAATCCCTTGACTGATTTTTGCCGATGTACTTAATTTTACTGTTTTTGTGCTCCCTACTTTTCTGACTCTTACTTCCGGTCTTTCCTTTTCACTCAGAGTCCCCTTTTAATGTAGGGCTGGTTTAGTGGTCATGAATTTCTTTAACTTTTGTCTGGGAAACTCTTTATCTCTCCTTCTATTATGAATGATAGCCTTGCTGGATAGAGTGTCCTTGGTGGCAGGTTGTTTTGTTTTGAGCACTTTGAATGTATCATACCACTCTTTCTGGCCTGAGAGGTCTCTGCTAAGAAATCTGCTGAAAGCCTTCTGGGGTTTCCCTTGTACATGACTGTTTTCTTTTCCCTTGCTACTTTTTACATTTTAAAGTTTTTGTCTTTATTTATTTTTATTTTTCCAGGAATGAAATTTAGTGATCCATCACTTACATATAACACCCAGTGCCCATCCTAACATGTGTCTTCCTTAATGTCCATCCTCCCACCCAGTACCCTTCCAGCAACCCTCCCTTTGTTCTCTGTATTTAAGAGTCTCTTATGGTTTGTCTCCCTCTGTTTTTATCTTATTTTTGCTTCCCTTCCTCTATGTTCATCTGTTTTGTTTCTTAAATTCCACATATTTGTGAAATCATATGATATTTGTCTTTTTCTGACTGACTTAATTCGCTTAATATAATACAGTCTAGCTCCATCCACATTGTTGCAAATGGCACAGTTTCATTCTTTTTGATCACCGAGCAATATTCCATATATATACTACTACATCTTCTTTATCCATTTGTCAGTCAATGAACATTTGGGCTCTTTCCATAATTTGGCTATTGTCAGTAGTGCTGCTGCTGTGAACATTGGGGTGCATGTGCCCCTTCTAGTTAGCTTTTTTTTTAATCCTTTGGATAAATACTTAGTAGTGCAATTGCTGGGTTGTAGGGTAGTTCTATTTTTAATTTTTTGAGGAGCCACCATACTGCTTTCCAGAGTGCACCGGTTTGCATTCCGAAAAGCAGTGCAAATTCCCCTTTTTCCACATCCTCACCAACATCTGTAGTTTCCTGAGTTGTTAATTTTAGCTATTCTGACAAGTGTGAGGTGGTATCTCATTGCAGTTTTGATTTGTAGTTTCCTGATGAAGAGTGATGTTGGGCATTTTTTCACGTGTTGGTTGGCCATCTGGATGTCTTTGGAAAAGTGTCTATGCATGTCTTTTGCCCATTTCTTCACTGGATTATTTGTTTTTCGGGTGTTGTTTGGTAACTTCTTTATAGATTTTGGGTACCAACCCTTTATCTGATATGTCATTTGTAAATATCTTCTCCCATTCTGTCGGTTGCCTTTTAGTTTCACTGATCGTTTCCTTAGCTGTGTAGAAGCTTTTTATCTTGATGAGGTCCCAGTAGTTCATTTTTGCTTTTGTTTCCCTTGCCTCTGGAGACATGTCAGGTAAGAAGTTGGTGCAGCCGAGGTCAAAGAGGTTGTTGCCTGTTTTTTCCCCTAGGATTTCGATGGCTTCCTGTCTTACATTTAGGTCTTTCATCCATTTTGAGTTTATTTTTGTGTCTGGTGTAAGAAAGTGGTCCAGGTTCATTTTTCTGTGTCGCTGTTTTACCAACACCATTTGCTGAAGAGACTATCTTTTTTCCATTGAATATTCTTTCCTGCTTTGTCATAGATTAGGCCATACATTTGTGTATCCATTTCTGGGTTCTCTATTCTGTTCCACTGATCTGTGAGTCTGTTCTTGTGCCAGTACCATACTGTCTTGATGATTACAGCCTTGGGATGTAGCTTGAAGTCTGGAGTTATGATGCCTCCCGCTTTGTTTTTCTTTTTCAACATTACTTTGACTATTCGGGGTCTTTTCTGGTTCCATTCAAATTTTAAGATTGTTGGTTCTAGCTCTGTGAAGAATGCTGGTGTTATTTTGACAGGGATTGCATTGAATATGTAGATTGCTTTGAATTAGTATCGACATTTTAACAATATTCGTTCTTCCAATCAGTGAGCATGGAATGTTTTTCTATTTCTCCCTTGCTGCTTTTAAAGTTATCTCATTATCACTACTTTTTGCTACTTTAATTACTGCATGTCTTGAGGTGAATCTCATTGGGTTGATTTTGTTGGAGGCTCTCTGTGCCTCCCCAGTTTTCAGCAATTATGTCTTCAAATAAATTTTCTCTCTTCTCCTTCTGGGATCCCCATATTGTGACTGTTATTAGGCTTGATGGTGTTGCTGAGTTCCCTTAATCTACTGTCATTTTTTATTATTATTCCTTCTCTCTCTCTCCTGTTCACCTCGATTGCTTTCCGTGACTCTGTCCTCTAGTTTGCTAATCCATTCTTCTCCTTCTTCTAGTCTAATGTTTATTCCCTCTAGTGTGTTTCTCATTTCAGTTATTGAGTTCTTCACCTCTGATTGGTTCATTTGTGCTTCCTATTTCTTTGTTGAGTCTCAGTGAAGTCCCCCCACTCTTAAGTCCGGTGAGTATCTTTTGAACCGTTATATGAAATTCTCTACCAGGCAGGCTACTTCTCTCTGTTCCATTTATGTCTCTTGCTGTGACTTTGTCCCATTCTTTCATTTGGGAATATTCCTCTGCTTCCTCATTTTGTCTCTCTGTGTCTGTTTCTGCGTGTTACAAAACTCAGCTATATCTTTTGCTCTTGAAAGTAGTGGCCTTTTGAAGAAGAGGTCCTACAGTGACCCCTCAGCTCAGTGTCCCCGGTTTTCTGGAACCTGGTGCTTCAGGGGTGTCTCCTATGTGTTGCATGCCCCCTGCTGTTGTGGCTGAGCCACTGTTCCCTTCAGTCCGGTTATCTTCAGTGGCTCTCTTTGCCTGTTTAGGGCAGGGTTTGTTCCCTGTGTTGTTAGTAGGCCAGCGTGGGGCTACCTGGGGCTTGGGTTGAGTCAGACCGGGCATTTGCCAGAGATGCAGTAGCACTGAACTGCAGGATGCTTTCCCTGTGTCGTCCCCTAAGAAGCTTTTGTTGGTGGGCAGGGCCTGTGGTCAGACCGGATGTCTGCCCCCAGTCCGCTGCCGGGTCTGCAGTTGGAGTGGTGTATGTGGTTATCTCCCCCCTGCCCCCGGGGCAGGAGTCACTTTTAGTGCCACTAGCCCCTCGTGGGGCTGTTTACACACTACTGGGCTGGTGGCAACACTTTGGACGGGTTCCGGCCAAGGGCATATTGAAGGGGGCGTGTCCACAGGAGAACGTCGGGGCCAACACACTGTTAGCAAGCTAGGTGGGAATTGTTGGCACTGTGCCCTTCCCACAGGCATCCACAGGTCCGGGCTGGAGGGAAATGGCACTGGCCATCTCCTTTGTTCCTGGAGAAGCCTCCTAAAGGTCCCTGCCCCTCCAGCCCACACTCTGAGATGGATAAACAAGTCTCCCTCGTGTACACCCCAGGCGTTTTTCAAACTGCTGCTTCTGCCCTGTATCTCCACAGGCATGTTTGTTGTGCTGTCTCTTTAAGGGCAGGAACTCCGTTTCCTCTCGCCTTCTTGGTTCTCCCAGAGCTGAGCCACTGATCTTTAAAGTTCCAGGTGATTAAGTCTCACCGATTATAAGAACCCACAAGGTTTGGCCCCTCTGGTTTTCAAAGGCAGTTGTTATGGGGACTCATCTTCCCCGTGCAGGTTCCCCACGCTTGGGGTCCCTGGTGCGAGGGTCTGTTTCTCTCCCTTCTCTGCACCTGCAGCATCCCTCCCTCGGTCCCTCTCACGGACAGTCCTGCGGGTGCGTTTAGCTCCTGACTGTCTCTGTTCTTCCTCCTTTCTTCGACGTGGCCTCTTCTCTGTATTTAGCCGCCTGTTCTGCCAGTCTTTGGGTCATTTTTTTCTGGGTTATTTACACCGATGCGGGTGTTATCTAGTTGTATGTGTGAGACGAAGTGAGCTTAAAGCCCTCCTACTCTTCCATCCTCCCTGGAAGTCCTGTTCTATTTTGAATTAGAAAACTTTTCTTCTGAGCACGCACTCTCCCATCTGCCCTGGTCCCCACCGCTCCCTAATGTGTGACACTCACCCTCCCATTGCCATTTTATGCTACATTACATCATCTGAAGACGTCGGAGCTTGTGACTCCTTTTCACAGAGCCAAAAGGAGCTAGTGGCTGAGAGTCGGTAAGCCTCAAGAGGGTATTTTGGGCTTTCCATAAACTGTGGGGCCTTGGCCAGGTCTCACTCCTTCAGGACCCCCTTTCCTCTCAGTCACCAAGAAGGGGTGGGTTAGATATTTCCTGTGCCTGTCAGCTCTGAAATTGTAAAGACTTGATGGAGTTTATAGGAAAACTCTGTTCCTGCTGACAATATCCATAGGAGTCGAGGTTACATAATGTTCATCGAGTGTCCACTCACCCCGGGGACTCTTTCTGTAGGTAGTAAGAAAGTTACATATTCAGGGCTTGTAACACCCTTCCCTCACCCCAGATCTAAGCTTCATGATGGCAGAGATGTGCATCGTCTCTGCCTGCAGGATCTCTGGTCCCTAGAAAAGCGCCTGGCATAGAGTCCGTTTGCAAATAAATCTTCATTAAGCCAGTGAATTGAATCATTGGCTGATGTGGTCAGTGAACGAGGGGCTGGTATAGATATTGATTAGGCACCCCGGCCAGCCCACACAAGCTGAGTTCAGTCATCACGTCCCGGTGACAGTATTTTCCAAACTATGAGTCAGAGTTTGGAGTCTAACACATAAGCTGACAAGACTCTTTGCTGCTTGTGGTAGAAAAATCAGCGTGGGGGATGGAGTTTGGATCCTGAAATACTGGGATAGCTGGCACATGGTGCCAACTGAAATGAGTATTTTAAATGACAGGAGTGAGGCAGGCAAGTAACAAGCACCGCCCTTGGCCTGGGTGTCCGGGCACGGCAGGGAGCGGTGGGGATATATTGACACAGCTGGGCAGTCGTGTGGACACAAGGGCCCAGGGGTACCTTGCTTTCCAGTTTTAAAAGAAGTCAGGTGTCTGGGTTTCTTGGCGTTCGGCTTCTCCCCGCTTTGTTTTTGCTTTTTTTTAATGTTGATGTTCGTTATTTTCTATCGAGCAAACGGAATGCATGGCTGGTTTGGCCCGAGACCGCCAGCTTGCAACTTCCGGTTTGGATAGCTTCGTCCGTTCCTGATGACAGGAAGCGGAGCCCTTTCTCCGTTCTCACTGGCACTTGAGTTAGCCTCTCTGGTATTCAGAGCCATCAGGGGGCGAGGTTCCCTTGAATGCACCCAGAGATGCCCATCTAGACAGCTCAGGCCAAAGGACAGCCTGGCCGATGGCATCAGGCAGGGTCCCGGGCAGGAGGGTCAGACGGCACAAGGCCAGCGGTGCAGGAATGATTCATGTGGAATGATGCTGAACAGGCACCAACGGCCCACGAAATGCGGGTCCAGAAGTGCGAGATGTAGTGATTCTTTTACCCAAGAGAGCATTTCTGTACGTGACGACACCGGATGGTATCCGAGTTACTAAAGCATCGTTTTCAGTCTCAATGAAAGGAAAAAATAACCCACCTCTGCATCGCTTTTGGAATAAATGACGTCATTCATTTCTTGCATTTGTAGCCTACTTAGGATTTCTTAGGTATTTTTACATTATTTCATATTATTTAACATAACATCTAACATATGAGTGCCTTCTCGTTAGAAAAGATTCAGACAATTCAGAACGTGTAAAATATGAAAGGCTCTCTCCACCTCCCCAGCCAAACTGTGCCCAGCTTTTGTTTTTTGAGCCTGTATACTTTATTACATCATTTATTTATTCATTCACTCATTCGCTTATTGGCCTCTATTTCAGTTCGTTTCTACTTTCATTTGATCCTTTACCTAAATGTTTTGCTTTAATTTATTGCTTTGGTTCTCTCCCCACCTCCACATTATAACTTCGGTTTGTTAAGTTAAATGTTTAATTCGTTTAATTTCCATCTTGTTTTCTAATATAACAGTTTTAAGTCTATACATTTTCCTCCAAGCACTGCTTTGTCCTTGTCCTACAAATTTTGCTATGTGTATAATGTCTTCATTGTCATTTCTTTCTTTCTTTCTTTCTTTCTTTCTTTCTTTCTTTCTTTCTTTCACATTTATGTATTTTTGAGAGACATATAGAGACAGAGCATGAGCAGGGGAGGGGCAGAGAGAGGGGGAGACACAGAATCCGAAGCCGGCTCCAGGCTCGGAGTTTGTCAGAGGGGTTCGAACTCACGAACCGCGAGATCATGACCTCAGCCGAAATGGAGTCGGACGCTTAACCGACTGAGCCACCCAGGCGCCCCTTCCTTGTCATTTATCTCTAACTGGTTTGTGATTGGGGGTGGAGAGGATTCCTCAACATTTCTAGGCGCCTGGCAGCATTGTTCGTTACTTTGTCTCTATCCCCTCATCCCTGCGCAGTTTCCTACAACCAGCCCCTGCTCTGGGCAGGCCCGGGTGAGGCACACTGATGCCGAGAGGTTTGCCAAGTGCCTCACAGCCAAGGAAAAAGGCAGGCAGCCTCCAGTGCCCTTCTGCCTCCACGGCCCCTGCCCTTTCCCTTATGTCACCACTCCCTAAGGCAAGGATAGATTTATTTCTTCATAACGATAGATGTTTGAGACCAAACTCCAAGGCGCTTCATAAATAAATTTAGCTTTGAATGAAAATTAGTAAAAGACAATCCAAGGTTCAATGGGATGGTAAGAAAGTACCAGAAACTAAACACCACATGGGTATTTGAAGCATATAATATGTGACTCAGATTTTCCTTGCCATAGTTTCGCCAGAATGGGTGTAGGGGAAGGTGATTTTAAAAATACACGGTGTGGACCCTAAAGTTAGGGCTCAGGTCACTTTATTCTGGAAAGCTTGTGATCCAAGAGCCACCAGGTTTGAGGCGTGGGCTGGCAAGCCCCAGGTTTGGCCTCTCGAAGCCTGTTGCACTTGTAATGTCTTCTAAAATGGCTGTTTTTGTTGCCAGATTAGAAATTCCGTGAGAACAGATACTCTGTCCGCCTGGTTCATCCCTCCATCCCTAATATTTAGCAGTCAGACGCACTTATTGGGATAAGCGTACTCAACAATAAATATTCGTCGAATAAACGAGTGAGTGAAAAGAAAAACAAATGAGTCGATTAACCCCTTGAGGCGGGGTAAAAACCCTTTCTGGGCCAGGCAGATGAATATAAATGTGCAACATGGTTCGTATAAGGCAGTAGGCGTGAGTGGGAATTATTACAACTAACTGTGTGGGCCAGACTTCGAGCGTTCCAGATCCCAATTTTATAACTCTGCCAACCAAGTGAGAGACACTGTTGGGGGGGTGGTGGGGCAGGGGGACCGGCGGCAGGTCAGTGACCTCCACCCCAGAGTCTGTTGCTTCTTCTCGAAAACCGTCATATCTGTTGCGGCTTTGTGGTCTAAACGTCCGATCTTCTCGTAGGCAAAGTCAGTAGGGTCTGAGACACAAAGGTGAGCATGCTGTCATCTCAATTTGAAATTTTCTGGAAAAGCAAGACCTCTGGAAAAGCAATCACGGAGCACTGATTCATGGCTATTATCTCATTGCAACCCTTTAGCAACCTTGTCAGTTCGCCAGGCCGCATTTTCCCACATTAGCAGGGTGGGGGTGGGGGGTGCTTTTGGCCCAGAGTCTTGCCGGGGGACACAGGGTGGCTGGAGTCAGGCCCTGAACCCCCGGCCCAGAACCTAGACCCAGCCGTTCCCTTTTCTGAGTGTCGTAAGAGGTTTAATGCTTCATCCATGAGCACTTAGCACGCACTTCAGCACGTTTAGTGGCCTCAAGGCAGCTTTGTGTCAAAAGCTCTTATAGGCGGCTGTCATCAGTTCCATGCAAACCAGGGGACAGCCACTGAGCACCTCGCTTTCATCCCGCTCGAGGGACCACTTGCTTCCGACGCGTTGGTACCAGGCAGGGAATAAACACGGGCACGTGGTGAAGAGCCCAGACTTTGGAGTCAAGACGGTCATTCATCCAAACGGGCCTTGCCATTGCTGGCTGCATGACCTCGCCCTGGTACTTAGACAGGTGCCCTGAGCCTATAAGATAAGGGCACCCACCGGGATGGTGAGGGGCAGCAATGAGACAAGGTGCGTAGAGAGGTTAGCTTGGTGGCCCGTATGTAACAAAAGCTTCGCAATTGGTAGCCGCTACGGCTGTTGATGTTACAGTTATTGTCACTATTACGGCAAACGTTTCATGTGTTGTGGCGCCCGGGTTCCCTCTCTTCCTAGCCCAGCAGAAGGAGGCAGATCAGACACGTGAGGCACTAATCCACTGACCGTCAAACCCCTGCCACGTTTTACCTGGTGTCTCTTCCTTCCTCGGCCTCGCCCCTGGCTCTCCAGAGAGGAGGAGACCGATTTGTTCTCCACCCGTACTGTTTACCGCCTGGCCTCTGTACAGAGGGCTTTCTGTCGCAAGGGTGTGAACTTAACATTTTCAACAGCGAACGCTGAGGGGCGCCTGGGTGGCTCAGTCGGTCAAGAGTCCGACCCTGTTTCGGCTCAGGGTTTGTGAGTTCGAGCCCCAGGTCGGGCTCTGTGCTGGGCAACATGGAGCCTGCTTGGGATTCTCTCTCTGTCCCTCTCTCTTTCTCTCTGCCCCTCCCACTCCGCCCCTCCCCTGCTCTCTCCTCTCTGGCTCCCTCTCTCCCAAAAATAAATAAATAAAAACTTACAAAAACTTGTCAACACTGAACGCCGAAATCACAAGATCGTAAAGCAAAGCTCTACAGTTAGTGTTCACAGAGAAATTTCTGGATGACAGCTTCAAAGCAACCAGTAGATCCCCCTGCGTGGTATGCGTTTGAAGTATGGGCAGGTTGGCTTTCAAAGCGACCAGTTCAAGGTCTTCATCTTTCCAGATGGAAAGGTTTTGAACGGCTTTCCCGGGAGAGTATTGCTCTGTCTCCCCTTTGCCTGTCTCCCCTTTGCCCTGGAACAGATGGTTTTGAATCACGTGGGCATCATAAGAGCATAGGTTCCTAAAGTTGGCTCATCCGGTGTGAGCAAGTGTGTTATTTTCCTTTGTGAAGAAGACACCAGCTGTGCAGAATCTAGGCTTCTCTTTCATATGTATTTTGTAAATACAATTATGGCGTTGAAAGTTGCACTAATTTAACAAAAGCAAAAACCAAATTGAAATGGGAGGAATTATTGAATTCAAATTTCTTGTTTTTTTTTAATGTTTATTTATTCTTGAGAGAGAGAGTGAGTATGCTATGCATGCATGAGCAGGGGAGGGGCAAAGAGAGAGAGAGACAGAGAGACAGAGGATCCAAAGCAGGGTCTGTGCCAACAGCAGGGAGCCCGATGCGGGGACGGAACTCACAAACCGTGAGATCATGACCTGAGTTGAAGTCGAACACTTAACCAACTGAGCCACGCAGGCAGCTCAAAATTCAAATTTCTTGATCACAAGAGGTTTTTAAAAATATCTAAGGGGCGCCTGGGTGGCGCAGTTAGTTGGTTAAGCGTCCGACTTCAGCCAGGTCACGATCTCGCGGTCCGGGAGTTCGAGCCCCGCGTCGGGCTCTGGGCTCATGGCTCAGAGCCTGGAGCCTGTTTCCGATTCTGTGTCTCCCTCTCTCTCTGCCCCTTCCCCGTTCATGCTCTGTCTCTCTCTGTCCCAAAAATAAATAAACGTTGAAAAGAAAAAAAAAATCTCATCAGGGGGCACCTGGGTGGCTCAGTCGGTTAAGCATCTGACTCTTGATTTCGGCTCACGTCACGATCTCATGGTTCAAGCCCTGCATCAGGTTTTGCGCTGACAGTGTGGAGCTTGCTTGTGATTCTCTGTCTTCCTGTCTTTCTGCCTCTCCCTCTCTTTCTTCAAAATAGATAAACATTTTTTAAAAATTTAAAAATATTTCATCGGTTTAAAAAATCACGAAAAAAGATATTTACAGGTTAGAGTTGCCATTTTTAAAAACTCCGTATTTCCATTTAAGATGGATTTGAAGGGGTGCCCGGGTGGCTTAGTTGGTTAAGCGCCAGACTTCAGCTCAGGTCATGATCTCACGGTTCGTGGGTTTGAGCCCCGTGTCGGGCTCTGTGCTGACAGCTCGGAGCCTGGAGCCTGCTTCGGATTCTGTGTCTCCCTCTCTCTCTGCCCTTCCCCATTCATGCTCTGTCTCTCTCTGTCTCAAAAATAAATAAACGTCTCTCTCTGCCCCTCCCCTGTCCAGACTCTCTCTCTCAAAAATAAATAAATAAACTTAAAAAAAAAGTAAAACAAAATGGAGAAGAAAGTTCCCATAATGCCACCCTCAGAGAGAACACTGTTAGTAATTTGGTGACTATTTTTCCAGACTTTTTTATGATTTTTTTTTTAATTTTTGAGAGAGAGAGAGAGACAGAGCGTGAACAGAGGAAGGGGCAGAGAGAGAGAGAGAGGGAGACACAGAATCCAAAACAGGCTCCAGGCTCCGAGCTGTCGGCCCAGAGCCTGACGTGGGGCTCAAACTCACAAACCACGAGATCGTGACCTGAGCCGAGGTCGGGCGCTCAACCGACGGAGCCACCCAGGCGCCCCTGTTTTTCCAGACTGTTTGTAGGCATATTTGCACACATGCACAGAAACCATTTTTTTTCAATTGGACATATCCTACGTGTGCATCTTTTCACATGCTTGGTTTTGCTTAAACGTATGTCTTCCTGTCTTTCTGAGTAAGGGCGCGAGAGCTACCTCGTTTTCTGTGGTGGCTGCTCAAGGCTCCGTTGGTGCCACTCGATGCACCATTGAACCTACCTCTTCTGGTTGCACATTGAGATCCTTCTCTATTGTCAAGGATCCCTCAAGGTCATTCTCTATTATCAAGGATCCCTCAATGACCTTCGTATATTAGGACTGAGGGATGACTCTCAGAGAGATTTGGTCAAAGGGTGTATATACCCTGTTCATTTCTAGCCCATCGTTTGTCATCTCTGCCTCCAAAACGCATCTCCAAATGCACCTGCTGTCCCCACCTCCGCAGCCACCTCCGCCTTCCCCCACTGCTGCTGTACCTGTGTGCCCTGTTTCCATCCTGGCCCCACCTCTCAAATTCCACTCGGTACCCAAGAGCCATAGTGATCTGTTTTTTTTTTTTTAATTTTATTTATTTTTGTTTGAGAGAGAGAGAACACGAGCAGGGGAGGCGCAGAGAGAGAGAAAGGGAGAAAGCAAATCCCAAGCAGGCTCCACACTGTCAGCACAGAGCCTCATGCTTCCTGACCGTAGAATTTGGAGAGTGGGAAGCCTTCTTGTATTGCATCCTTCCTCTCTTCCATTTGGTACCGGCTGCCGGTGTTTGCAGTGGTATGCCATTCTCAAAAACCATATGGTCTCTGTACGTCTCTAGGATTCCACCCATTAGACAAGAGCTTGCTTCACAGATCTTTCCTGGAGAATTTCCCTCTATTCCTGGCTTCTGCTGAGATGTCTCCAAGGATCCATGAGTCCCATGTCTCGAGAGAACCCTCAGCATGATTGAATACCCCAAACTTTGGATCCTTTTCCAGTAACTAGCAAAAGGTTGTCCAGCCATGCTCAGGCTTCTCTCCCGAGCGTGTTTTTCTGACAGTGAATCTCCTCATTTTAGCATCCTTTGCAACCTAGATAGGCTGAGAGTTGCCCACATCATCAAATCTCAGGTCCACGCACCACTTCTCACGTAGCCGTAGACACAGTTCGGCTAAGATCCTGCCGCTACGTCATGGGACTCCCTCTCTCCTGGTTTCCATAACATGCTCCTTATTTCCCGAGTCCCCATAGCAGCACATTTGGTGTCCATCATATTTCTACTGTCGGGTCTTTTTACAATGGTTTATCTAAGATGGTCAAAGTATTCTAGTGCCTCTCCACTCTTCACGAGCTATCACTGACTCACAGGGTCCTGGGGTTATTAGGACGTGGACATCTTTGAGGAGTCGTCACTCGGCACACCACAGCCGCTAGTAAGTTTTACTGGCCAATCACACATATACGGCAAGCATACTGATTGCTTCTCGTTTTCTCAGAGCTATGTTCGATAACACGAGCTATGCCGGTAGTATAGCTGGGCTGACCAGACCCACTGGTTTGCTCAGAGAGTCGAGTTTAAAATTTTTGTCCCAGGGTAAGCCCTTTATCCCTTTCAGAAGGATCCTGGTCGGTGATCCATTTCCTGGTCTCTCCAAGTGTAGATCTTCACGTTTGGCCTTTCGTTTGTAAGTCTACCATCTCATGGAGATGAGACACAGGTTGAAAAAAAAAAAAAAGGCCAACCGAGTGCTAAATCTTATGACGTCTCAGGTGCTTCTAAACATCCTTCAGTACATAGGATAGCCCCCCACAACTCTCTGCCGGACACTTTACCGTCTGGAATTTCAGGATCATTTGGAGGCCTTTGGGATTTCATATTCAAAGTGTGGTCCCTGGACCAGCTGCATTAACATCACCTCGTTAGAAGCGCATCTTCTCCCACCGAATCGGAGACGCTGATGTGGGGGGAGGTGGGACCCCACAGTCTGTTTACAGGAGCCCCAAACCAAAACACTTGTGACGCACACCCGCACACACACACACGTACACTCTTAGTGACATCCCAGGCGTGTGACCACAATTCATACTGTAATTACCGCCCTGCTGGAGAGGGGCTCGTTCGTCCCTTTCATATCTTCCGAGCGATGACCACACGTGTGTCAAGATGGTTTTGGTAAATGTTCGTTTGCTGGGAATAGTCCCTCGGTTCTAATGATCCATTTTCAGATGAGTTCTTCTCAAAGTAACATATTTCATTTTTTGCCTCTCTTCTTGACTTTTGGCAGGAGCTGAGGAAAAGCCTGGAACTTAGTGTAAATCTACAAAGGAAACAAAAAGATGATTCCAGCGATGAGTATGACTCTATCGAAGAAGATGTGCTCTCGGAGCCAGAGCCCGAAGAGCAGGTGCTGGGGGGCCACCGCAGAGATGACCCCGCCCCTTCCAGTGGGGACGCGGTGCGGAAGGACGTTCCCAAGGACCAGGAGATGGAAGGACACCCTCCCCGGGGCCCAGACCCCCTCGTGGTGCTGGAATTTAACCCAGCTTCCAAAAGTGAGCTCTGCCTTATGTGGCATTTCTTTGCCTTTGGTGGCTCTGGGCCTAAGAGCAGGACTTGTATTGCCAGCAGGGCTTCAGGAGTTCGGTCTTGGGCAGACCGTCTCGCAGGCCAGGGAGGTATGTCCATCTGGTCTGTCTGCTGATCGCGAGACACAAAGGCTCCCAGAGGCCTACAGATGACCCTGAAATCCCAAACAGCAGGTGTCTGGCAGCTAGTTTTGGGGGACTAGCCTGTGATTGTAGGAAGTATAACAGGGTCCACATGCCAACTGGCTAATGCATACTGGCTTCAGCAAAAGGGACTAGATTGGCTTGGTGAACGGAGGAGACCAGGGCTGTCATGGGACTCTTGGCCCCTCCTCCCCGCCCTGCCCCCCCCCCCCCCCCCCCGCTTCTCTCTCCTCCACTTCCTCTCTCTCGTCTCTGCCTTCATTTGTCCTGGGACCCTTCTGAGGTGGGCTCTCCACATAACTGACACAGAATTGAGACACTGGCTTTATGCCTCCCTCAGAGAATGGATTTTTCTTCCCAAAAGCTCCAGTGCAGGTCCCAGGCCTGGCTCTTGAACCCACATCGGGTCACATCTCTGAACTAGTCACTGTGGCTCTGATGGACCAGGTCCAGCCAATAAGGCCTTGGGTGCGGTCACTGCCAGCCAAACCACATGGACAGGTAGTTTCCAAAGGGAAAGTCAAGGTAAATCTCAGGAAGGAAGGAAACGTGCAGGATAGACAGAAACAGCAGCTGTCCACGAGGGGAGGTTTTCCAGAAAGGACCCTGGAAAGTTGAGTAGAGAAAACAATTGATGAGGGGGCAGGGAGGGGCCTACCTGCCACAGTCCCCGTGCCCAGGCCCGAGCTGGCTTGGTCTGTGCCCGTCTTCCCTCTCCATTCTGAGCACATCCTTCTCCAAGCCGGCTGTGCCACATGCTCTGAACCAAATATCAAGGCCAACCAGCTGGGAAGCGTGAGTGACCCTCAGGGAAGAGGAACAAGGGAATGTTTGAAATCAGACAGAGTGTATCAGTCTGCTCGTGCCGCATAACAAAGTACCACAGATGCGCCAGGAGCTTAAACAGCAACAGACACTTATTCTCTTACAGTGCTGGAGGCTGGAAGTCCAAGGTCAGGCTGCCAGCAGGTTGTTTTCTCCTTCAGCCTCTCTCTTTGGCTTGGACATGGGCATCTTCTCCCTTGTGGCCTCACCTGGTCTGCCCTCTGTGTGTGCCTGTGTGTCCTCATCTCTTCTTCTTACAAGGACACCAGGCAGATTGGATTAGTGCCCACCCTAAGCGACTCATTTTTCTTTAATAACCCCTTTAGAGACCCTGTCTCCAAATACAGTCACAGTCTGAGGTCCTGGGGGTTAGGACTTGAACATATGAGTTGTTGCTTTTTCTTTTAATTAATTAATTTTTGAGAGAGAGAGAGAAAGAGAGAGGGAGAGAGAGACCAGGGGAGAGGCAGAGAGAGAGAGAGGGAGAGCGAGAATCCCAACCAGGCTCCGCGCTCTCAGCGCAGAGCCCAAAGCAGGGCTGAGACTCATGAACCGTGAGATCGTGCCCTGAGCCGAATCCAGGAGTCAGACGCTTAACCCACTCGAAGCACCCAGGCGCCCCTTGAACTTATGAGTTTTGGGGAGACATGATAACAGGCAGCCCTGGAAAAACCCACACCCGGTGGTTGTTGCTTCCAGAGAGCGAATGTTTGTCCCTCAGGCATGCTCTCATTGTGTGCTCTCACCTCCAAACCTTTGCTTGGGCCGCTCCCTCTGTCTAGATTACCACATCTTCCTTCCACCCCAAAGCCTGAAACCTGGCTCCCTGCTTTCCCCTCAAGACTCAGCTCCAGAGCTGCTTCTTCCAGGAAGCCTCCTTTGCCCTCCTGGCCCGGCCAGGTAGCTCAGTGCCTTCTCTGCTCCCACAGTATCATCATGATGCCGGCCTTGCCCCGGACTCCCAGGGGTCTCTCTCCCCCTCTGGCCTGTGAGCTCTGCCAGGGCACAGACCAGCGCTTCCCCTCCGTTGCGTCCCCAGCGGACAGCACTCATCTGGCACGTTCAAGCCACCCGGGAAACTGGTGTCAAACGCGTGAAAGCTTTATGCCCACCCGCTGGAGTACCTCGCGGTGGGGGAAATGTTAACATACTCGTGAGACGCGCTGGGGCCGCGACCAGTGGCTTGCGTTTTCTCCAAGGAGTGACGAGGGAGGGGGAGGGCTGTAAGGAGACTGAGCGAGCCCCCCTGTCCTGGAAACAGAGGGCACGATAGTCACTTGTGGGGTGAAGGACCAGGCCACAGACAGCTGGACCCCCGGCACCGTTTTGCGAGCGATGCTGGAGCGTGAAACAAAAAGAGAGAGAACTTCACTCTCTTGACATTTGGCGTTTTCGAACAATTAGATTGTTTGGCAGGCCCCTCGCTGGCCGCGGCGATGTCTACCGTGGGCGGGGGCTGCTTCATCTGGAGCCACAGAGGGCTGATGCCTGCCTCCTAGGGATGTTCTCCCTAGTGATTCTCCCTAGTGATTCCCCAGCAGGAGAACCCACTCACAGAGAGGAGCAGGCGGAGGTTGAGGGGGCTGTCGCAGGGTCCCCCCAGACCCCAGCGTGGGATTGGAGTTCTGAACTGATCCCAAGCATTTACTCAAAACCGGTCAATAGTGTCCGGAAAAGACGTGCTTGGTTCTGGGCTGTTCATTCCTTTTTTTTCCACCGGACGCATATCACGCCCCGGGCACTGTGCTGGAACAAAAGAGGCCCCGGTCCCTCCTCCCATGGCCCTTAATCCTAGCAAGGAGAACACACACACACACACACACACACACACACACACACACCACAGTGATAACAACTGCCAGCATTTGCAGAATTCTTACTAACGTGTGCCAAGCACTGTTCCAAGGACGCGAAGTCCTTACCACAACACCAAGGCAAGTCCTGGCATTGTACCTGCTTTACCGATGGGGAAACGGAAGCACGGAGCGGTCAGATCACTTGCCCGAGGTCACGCAGCTAGGGAGGGGCAGAGTGGGGTTGAGTCCGTAGGCGTCAGAGCCCAGAGCCTGAGCTCTTAATCACTAGGCTAAATAAATAAACCAGATCAAGTTATAAAGCAGTAGTTGGGCTTTGAGGAGTCAAAGCCCTCTTTTCCCTCCTAATTGAAACAAATGAGAGATGGGTTTGGGAGTCTGCTAGAAGGAGAGCAAATGATCCACCTTTCCAACTGAGAAGAGCCTCATTGCTGGCCACTCAGTGCTGCCCGCTAAAGTAGACAGACCCTGATCCCGGATGTTGGCAGAGCTGGACAACTAATGGCACCAGTGTGATGGCGGGGGTGGGGGAGTGGGGCGCATGTGCCCTGAGGGCGAGCCCACTGGAGGAACGAAGAGAGTGGCTGGGTTGAGCTCTGATGGCTTCCTGCCCTCCCTGTCCCATTCCATGTGTCCTCTTGTCCGTGAGGGCCAGCGCGGGAGTGGCACAGAGAAAAACAGAAGTTGTTTTTCCCCAAACTGGAAAGGTGAAGCCAAATCATGGGCCAGCTTAAGAATTCAGGTAGGAGGAGAGCACGGTGCCCTCAAGAGCCTGGAACGTCGTCAAGATTATAAGACAGGACTCTGGTTGGGGGCTGGGGGTCAGAGAGGGACCTTGCGGGCTGGAAGGGTCAGAGGAGCCTTCTCAGAGGAGACCGTGGTGAAGCTGGGACGGGGATGAGGAGGGAGCAGCTGTGGGAACAGCATTCCAGGGGCAGGGGGTAGCAGGTGCAAAGGGTTCGAAGAGGGAACGAACTTGGCACACCCAAGGACAGAGAAAGGGCCGGTGCGGCTGGAGCCAAGCGAGCATGTGGGGAGAGCGAGGTTCGTGAGGAGGCTGGTGGGGGTCCCAGGCCACCTTCCATGAAGACTCAAGGGGGTTCTGGATCCTTTGGAGCCCTAGAAAATATCCTCGTGTAGACTCTCGATAGATAAGGCAGGCCTGGGGGCCACAGTTTCTGGAAGGTCATCTTATCCAGAGGAGGCGGTGGTAGACAGGGATTAACGTGGTTCAGGGCAGGGCTCCAAGCCAGGCGGGCCTGGTGAAAACCTGCTTCCATCGCTCCCTGGCTCTGTGACCTTGGGCCAACAACCTGAACCTCAGAGCCCTATTCTGTAATAGTATGTATTAGTCCTCTGTCGCTGCTGTAACAAATCGTGACAAACTCGGTGGCCCGACACAACACAGATTTATTATCTTATAGTTCTATAGGCCAGAAGTTTGACATCAGCTCACTGGGCTAAAACCACGGTATCCGCAAGGCTGTGAGCTTTCTGGAGGCTCTCGGGGACAACCTCTCTTGCCTTTTCCAGCTTCCAGAGGCTTCTGCATTCCTTGGCTCAGGGTCCCTCCCTCCACCTCCAGAGCCAGCAAGGTCAAGTCTCTCTGTACCTTTCTTCCAGATCCTGTCTCCCTCTCGCCCTCCTTGTGTGCCACCCTCTTCTCTGTGCCTGTGCGAGTGCCTGGGTTTGTTTTATTGTGGTCAGGTACACACGGCACAGATTTACCATACTCACCATTAAGAGCACCATTTGGTGTTATTAAGGACAGTCACCATGACCACGATCTAGCTCCACAAGTTTTGCATCGTCCCAAACTGAGACTCTGTCCCTCTTCTACTTTTAAGGACCCTTGTGGCTTCATTGGATCCACTGGAATAATCCACAATGATCTCCCTAGTTTCGAGTCGGCTGATCAGCACTGTTGATTCCCCTTTGCCCTGTGACCTTGTGCCAAGGCATCTTTGGGCGCCTCCCATCCATCCCCTGCGATGTCTGGGGAGGGACCTGTCCCCGCAGCTGAGCACTCAGGGGCCTGACCTCAATCAGTGCTGGCTGTCGCTGTTAGCAGCAGCTGCATATTTTCGGCATGTGGGGAGAGAGTCTTGTGGTCATTTGCCCCGTCCCTTCTTTGTCTTGTCCCCTGTCCTGAACGTCATCCGTTGGGTCCTGCATTTCAGGCCAGCCAGGGAGCAGCGAGTTCAGAAGTGTATAGAGAAACACATGTCCTTCGTCAAGTCCACAGCGGAGGGTGGAGAGGTTGGTGCGGGACACCCCTCACCTTCTGAGCTCCCAACAATCCCATGGGGCCCTGGGTTCTGGGACTCCCTCTCCTCTGGGCCCCCCGAGGCCCCCGGGATCGCTCTGCTGGGACTCCGATTACATGGCACTTCGGCCGACAGTTCCCGGGTTTCCTGTCTTCCCAGGTCAGGAAGTCCCGAATCCTGTGGGACCTTGACTGATCTCCCTGCCGGCAGGGTCTGTTCTCCTCAGCCGCCAGCCTTGCTGGCCTGCAAAGCTGGCCTTCTGCCCGCTGGTCCCAAGCACGTCCTCTCGAGCTCTTAAATCTGCGCCGGACAGAGGCTCTTAGCGCCATTTCCCCTGAGCTGGAGCCATTTGCAGACCTTCTGAAGTCACAGGGGGGTTTTTTGGTTTTTGGTTTTTTGTGTGTTTTTGTTTGTTTGTTTTTTGCCATCGCCACAAACCTCCTGTACTGTTTTAGCTGTTGTTTAAATCAGCACCTTTCTCTTCTTTCTCCATCTCCCTCCGTTTCTTCGCCCCTGCCCTTCCTTTCTCTTTCTTTCCTTTCTTTAATGATTTTCAGATTGTTCTAAGCAATGATATTAATGAAATCAAGGGGTCGATAGGCTGGTTACATGTTTTTTCCATGCAGGTTCAGTTAAATAATCGCTTAAAAAACATTTGCCTGCACGGCCTCTGGCGTCGTTTCCTGTTCTGCCCGCGGTACAGGCACCCTACTTTGGGAAACGTTGACTTCAAAGCACGGCCTGTGTGCCTTTCACTGTTTGCACATTCTGTTCCCTGTGTCTGGAATGCCCCATCTCCGTGCCTCTGGTAACCTGTCAGGGCTCTCCTCTCTGTCTGCTGCATGCCTGCCGGCCACATGCTCCCAGCTGCGTGGCCCCTCTGTGACCCTGGTGCTGGAAACTTCTTCTGTCCCAGAAATGTTAAAACCTGAAAACCTACACCTAGAACGTGTCCTAGAAAGTTTCATTTATTTGCCAGGATGCGCCGCATAATTCACATCTCCATTCCAAACTAGCGTGGCGCCTGGCACGGGGTAGGGGTTCAGCAAGTATTTGTCGAGTGAATAAGTGAACGAACCAACAGATACCCAAGCAGCATGCCCCCGCTCTGCTAGCGCTCCACGTTTGACATATAAACCGCTGTTTTCCTGCAGGTAGTAAGAAGGAGAGGAATCTGTCTGCTAAGCGGAAGGACAACGCTGAGGTTTTCATTCCCAGCAGACCTGAGTTGAACCTGAACCCCCAGCCCTCTGCTGTGTTCCCAGACCAGGAGAAGGCATGTTCAAGTAAGAGTTCTGGCAGCCTCTGAGCAGGGCTGGGGCTGGGCCTGGGGCACTCTCACTGGGATGCCGTGATAGAGCAGTCTTGGCTGTGTTACCCTCTTTGTCAAAGCCTGAGCTCACCTTTCCTAGTTGTATTGTTAGTCAAGGTCTCCAGAGAAACAGAACCGAGAGAGAGAGGGGGAGAGAGAGAGAGAGAGAGAGAGAGAGAGAGAGAGAGTGTGTGTGTGTGTGTGTGTGTGTGTGTGTGTGTGTGTGTCAAAGTCCAATCTGCAGCATGGCTTAGCAGAACCAGGAAGAGCCAGTCTTCCAGTCTTCCACAGGCCATCGCACCGGAAGGGTCGAAGTTGCCGATGAAGTCCAGAGGCCGTCTTCTGGAGAATTCTCTCTTACTTGGGAGAGGGTCAGTCCTTTTTGTTCAGTCCAGGCCCCTCAACTGATTGGATGGGGCCCACCCACATCATGGAGGGTAATCTGCTTCATTCTCCAACTGAAACGTTAACCTCATCCCAAAACACCTTTCGGAAACCAGAGTAGTGTCTAACGAAATATCTGGGCTCCCTGTGGCCCAGTTAAATAGACACATTAAGTCAACCGTCACAGCCACTTGCTCATTCTATAACCAAGATGCGGTTCTAGTTGAAAACCTATTTCAGTTTTGGTTTTGCTTTGAAATTGTTGTTATTTTCTACTTTATATGGATCATGATACGCGCCAACGGTGCTAAATTCCAATAGTACAAAAGAGGTTATGGTGAAGTCAGCCTGTTGCTCTTCTAATGGAGACGAGAGGTCACGTTCATTGAGCACTTCCTGTGAGCCGGCCACCGCTGTTCAGCTTTGTTATGTCATTTGTAATAAATTATGATCCTTATACATAGCCTCTGAGGGAGGCCCACAGATTGTCCCCATTTCACAGAGGAGGGGCTGAGGCCCAGAGCAGGCGATCAGTCACACGGCTGGGAAGCGGCCAGTGTCGGCCCCAAGCCCCAGTGGAGTGGCTCTGAGGAAGCCACTTGCTTCTGGTTCCTGGCATTCTGTGAATGCCAGAGAATTCAAGGCATCCTGGTGTCCCCAGGATTTGGAACCCCGGGGTGTCCCGGGCAAAATCCAGCTCCAGCCCGCCAGCCTTGCTTAAACAAGCAGTCTGTCTGAGCCAGGGGCCCTGATCTCTGTCGCTGTGGCATTCCGTCCACACTGGGGATGCCACACAAGTTCCCTGGGCAAGTGGAACACCTCCCGGCTGGGGGATTCTGGGCAGGCAGGGCTGGACATCCGCGTCCTACCTCCGCTCCCCACCCTGGAGCAAGGGAGCCAGGTTCTTACATACCCCTCCCCGGTGCCGGGGGAGCCCTGCACCGGAGCTGTGGGCAGAGGTTTGGCTGAGGGGCGTGGGCAGGGCTGCACCCAGGCATTATCTGATTAATTCTTACCACAGCCCGAAACCCACATGAATACAGAGCAAGGCATTTTAGGTAGCGACGTGATTTTGAAAAAGCGTCTTTGAGGGAAAGAGTCCGCATCAACCCGTGTAGTTGAAAAGTCCGACGGTGGTGGGATTTTTAGGCACAGCTGGATCCGGGTGATTAAAAGCAGCAGCCGGCCCCTGCCCATCTTCCACTTCAACGTTCTTTGTGCCCGTTGTGCCTGGGCAGGCTCTTAAGGGTGGTGAGATGGCCACCAGCAGCCCATAGCCCAGCAACACTGGCAGAAAGCAAGCCTGACCACCCACTAGCTCTGTGACCTCGGGCAGGTTACTTAACCTCTCTGGGCCTCATTCTTCGATCTGCAAACAGGGAGAAGAAGAACCCCCCCATCTGAGGGTTGCTATCAGGATCAAAGAGCTGGAGAGATAGGCCACGGTCACCTGGCCGAGAACAAGTGCTCGGCAGGGCCATCAGGCACTGTTCCCACGGAGGCCAGCAAAGCCTTGGAGCTGCTGTCGCTCCCGGCTTGAGTCGGGGTGGTTCTGTGAAGCAGACACTGGTGCTGTCCCCGGAGGCAGAGGCAGTGGGTGCCAGGCAGCAAATTCCAGGAAATCCCTCTAGATAGTGCTACCCCCTTCTCCCATTTCACAGGTGGGGAAACCAAGGTTGAGGGGACGGCAAAGCCACGATTCACACCCAGGCTCCAGGGCTTGTGCTCTGGATGGCTGTGCCGGGCTGCTCCTCCCCCCTCCCCCCTCCCCCCAGCCCGGGCTGGCAGGCACCTGGGGGTGGGCCCTGAGAAGCCTGGTGGTGACTCAGGCAGTGTTACAGCACAGGAGCCCTGGGCTGGGGGGTCAGGACAGTAGGCGGGGCTCGCAGCGAGCATCCTGGGAATGTGCCCTGGGCCATGGGCCGGGCCAGCATGTCAGGGGCATGCTCCAGTCCAGTCCAGCCCAGCCCCGGATGGGGTTCTGGGTAAGGCAGCAGGTCATCTGTTGTCTTTTTGACCTCACCAGAAACCTGTGTGCCGAGCACCCGCTGTGTGCCGGCCCCTGATCCAGGCCTGGTGATCCAGTGAGCAACACGCTTTTCCTGCTCTCTTGGTGTTGATATTTCGGCGGGTGGGGCTAGATACCAAACACGAAGATGGGTGGTAACAGCTACCACCAAGACAGCAACCGCACCAAGGCTGGCAGCGTGGTCAGAGGAGGCCTCTCCAAGGAGGGGGGACACGAGCTGAGACCTGGATGAGGTCAAGGACTAGCCCTTTGCAGAAGGGAAAGCCTGTGCAAAGGCCCTGAGGTAGGAAAGAGCTGCTCAGTTGGCTCAAGAATAAGAAAGAAGGCTGGAGGCCAGAGCGTGGCGGGTGAGGGGTCACAGAAGTGAGCAGGGGCCGGGGGAGGGACTTGGCACTGACCTGCTTTATATTTGAACAAGGTCCCTGTGGCTGCCACATGGAGTGTGGCTTGTCGGGAGCCAGGGTGGATGTGGGACTAGAGGATGGGGAAGGTGGTGGCTCGTCTCTGAGTCTTACCAGTGGCCGGATTCCTGACAGCAACCGAGGAGTCTGTTGTAAGCATATCAGACTAGTTGTGCCATTTATCCTGAACAACCAAGGGCAAGGAGCTGGGCGGTGGGGAGCCTGCCGTGAGAGGACGGCAGAGCCGAGACCCGGCAGTGATGGGGGACTCCCTGGCTTGTCACTTGGCTGGTGCAGGTCCTGAGATCTAGCAAGGGAGCAAGGGAGACCTAAGTAAGCCAGGCCGCTGGATCTGGACAGGTAGTATTCAGTGCTGAGCCCACTGCAGGAAGGCTGGGTCTGATCTGCGTCCTGCCTCAGCGGGGAGTGACCCCCAACCACAACCAGACAGAGGCTGCGGGTGGTGGAGTTGTCTGTGTCCTACCCACACGAAGAGCCAGAATCCAGTGGGCGGAGTTAGGACCAAACTGGCTCCTGGGACTTGTTGGCAAAAGCCAGAGCCTAGAAAGATGCTTGCACTGGGGGGACCCGAGGAAGGTAGACGTGGAAAGGGAATCACTGCAGAAGTGATATGTTGACAAGGGCATGCCAAGGTCACAGCCGCCGATAGGGTTGGAGAGGCCATATTTGTAAATAGGTCTTTCGAGATGTAGTCGACAAGGGTGAAGAGTCAGATGTAACATGTAAGATGTCAGAAAAACGTGGTGAGTTTTGGATCTATCTGCTTTGGTTGGATGAAGGACCAAGAAGCTGGGAAGGAGAGAGAGAGAGAGGGGGGCCAGGGGACGAGATAAGGGCCCCGTCAGCTCTTGGAGGGCCAACAGCACGTGGAGGGTGCAGATGGTAAATCCCGCGTGATGCTGTTTGTCCGACACCCAAACTGGCTCCGTTAACCGCAGCTTCAGGAAACAGAAGTCTGGTCTGTCCTGCTGGGCTCACTGGGACTCCCCTCCCTCATGCATGTGCTGCGATCACTAGATGTCCCGCGTCTGGGTAATAAAGCGAAAAGCCGGCATTTACAAAGCACTGAACCGAAAGCGGCATGTTTTACAACACGCATGTCATCTTGCGTGTAATCATCTAAACCACCCCGGGTTGCGGATGCTGTTAGCAACACCATTTCACAGAGGAGACCAAGGCACAGAGAGGTTGAGGAGTCTGTCCAAAGTCACACAGCCAGCGAGTGGCAAAACCAGTGCTTGAAAACCTGGCTTCAGAGTCTGTTTTCTTAGCCACACCACCGCATGGCCCCTCGCGTGCCCGCTAAAATGTGACTCGCTTACGACGAACCCACGTCGGGCCGGTCCGAACCGAAAACAAGCCTGAAATCACAGAACTGAGTCACAGGAGATACTTTTTTTTTCTAATTCTCATTGATGTCAGCATATAACTGTTAATATTCTCCAAGCTGAACAAAATTTTAGTGCATCAACTAAAACAATTTTGAATAGCGTCTTAGTTTCCTACGGTTGCTGCTGTAACAAAATGCCACAGTCTGATCGAGTCGAAGAGCAGAAATGTATCGCCTCACAGGTCTGGAAGCCGGAAGTCCAAGACTGAGGTGTCAGCAGGGCCGTGTTCCTTCTGAAGGCTCTAGGGCAGAATCTGTGCCGGGCCTCCTTCTAGTTCCCGGTGGTCCCTTGACTCGGGGCAGTGGAACGCCAACCTTCACGTGGCGCTCTCCTGAGTGGGCATCTGTCTACGTGTCCAGATTTCCCCTTTTTATAAGGATATCAGTCATATTGGATGAAGGTCCACCCTCGCGACCTCATATTAACCCAATTATCTGCAAATAACCCCATTTCCAAGGAAGGTCACGTTGACAGGGCCTGGGGGTTAGGACCCCAGCATCCTTTATGGGGACTCAGTTCAACCCATAACACAGACCTTCATGGACAACATTTTGAGAAGCAGAGCTTAATTAATTAATCAATCTATCATCGGCCATTCTCCAGAACGTTCTGGCATATTTTAACATACTACATATAACCTGTGGCGTGAGACGAACACATACCTGAGGAAGTGAGGGTGAAGAGAAAACGAGAGTAGAGAAAACACGATGAAGCCAGGGGGTGAACAAATGGGTACGTGAGGGCGGTCCAGTTGTGGCTGTGAGCTTCCGTGGCAAAGAATCGTGGATGCATATAAAAAATGTGTGTCACTGGGCCATCTGATCAAAGTCAGATCACCCGCTGTCTCTGGTATTTGGTTCTTAGAGCGATTTGTCCCATCGACTCCCCGAAAGAGGACCCTGTCTGAGGTAATGGAATCTTCATTTTGAACAGATTTGGAGCTCAGCCTGTCAAATACATTTGGCCCCTACATAAGCCACATTTGAAGAAAGGAAAGTTGAAAACCGTGGCATTGTCCCCACCCTCGCGCTGGGATTACGGTGGAGCCACTTTTCACACGGGGATTATGTTCTGAAGGTCAGAAGTGCAGGTGGCCAAAGAAACCCTTGGAAATCTGTCAGACTGATGCTGAAGGGCAGCATGTATGTGTATATATGTAGACAACCCCAGAGCATCGTCTCTCCTCCAGGGTGGGAACAATCCCAGCTCCTTGGCTGAGCCCCAGATGAAGCAGTTGGCTCTGTCTAGGGTCTGGGTTGCAGTGAAACTGTGTTTTTATTTATTTTTTATTGATTTATTTATTAAAAAAATTTTTTTTATGCTTGTTTATTTTTGAGAGAGAGAGATGGAGAGTGAATGGGGGAGGGGCAGAGAGAGAGGGAGACACAGAATCCGAAGCAGGCTCCGGGCTCTGAGCGGTCAGCACAGAGCCCGATGTGGGGCTCAAACCCACAAACTGTGAGATCGTGACCTGAGCCCAGGTCGGATGCTTAATCAACTGAGTCACCCAGGCACCCTGAAAATGTGTGTTTTTAGACTCTGGCATTGTGCTCAGGGTGCTGGGTGTTCACATCCCCAGAGGCACAAGGAACCTGAGACTTCCTGACGAGACAGTGACTTCAAACCAAATCACCCCTTCCAGGCACAATCTGGACTGCTTATATGCTTTGTACTTGTGGGGCGGGCTTTTGAGGGTCACGCACAAATCAGCCTCTTTATATCTCCATGGTGAATGGAACCTTTCTTTTATCACCGCATTGTCGCTTTTTCAATCTAGTGATGCTCTCTGCCCTAAAGCCCACCAACCTTCTTTCGGTCAGTGTTTACATGGTGTATCTTCTTTCCTCCTTTGCTCTGAAACTCTCTCCTTCCTTACGTTGAAGTTTGTCTCTCATAAGCAGCATGTAATTGGGTTTTATTTTTATCCTCTAACAATCTACGTGTTTTAATGGGCACATTTAGTCCATTTACATTTAATGTAATTGCTGATATACTTGAGTTTAAATCTACTACCGTATTGTTTGCTTTTTATTGGCTCTGCCTGTTTTATGTTCCTCTCTCTCTCCTTTCTTGCCCTCTTTTGAGCTGATTACTTTCTGTTATTCCTCCTTTCTCTCTCTATTAGCTTGTTAGTTATACATTCTTTTATTATCCTTCCAGTCATCACCTGAGATTGCGACACGCATTCTTGACTTACCTGAGTCTACTTTAAATTAGCAAGTTTACCACTTCTCACCCAGTGAAAGGACCTTACAACTCTGTAACTCCATTTATTCCCCTCCCAACTTAAATGCTATTATTGTCATGCTGTTTAATTCTCTCTAGATTTTAAACCTCACTGGGTGACGGCATCGTCATTATTATCACTATTATTCTTAATTTTACACAGTAGCGATCTGGACTGCCCATGTTGTTAACCTTTCTGTGCCCTTCCATCCTGGCTTTTGCCAGGTCACCCTGACTCTCAGGCTGTGACCCCAAGTCTGTCACCAGCTCCGCTCAGCCTCCCAGCTAGCAGCGGCTCACTCAAGAGTCAACAGCTCCTTGTGGGTTCACCTCTCTGGGTTTCCTTCTCCTGCCTTCTTTTGGCCCTGTTCATTCTCCATGCCTTCCAACAAATGTCTTTTTTTTCAATCAGGTTTGTATAACACTTGGGCCAGCTTTTCTAGCTGTGCTCTAAGGAAGAGTTGGGTCCGGATTAACGTTACCAGAAGTACAACCTGTTGCCCGTACTCTTTGTAGAGTTATTTCCCCCCTTGCCCCTTTTCTTTTGGCCAAGGTCATAAAATTGAATTTGTGTCAATTAAATGCGTATGATGCATGAGAGCTTATTCCCCTCTGTCACTGTAACTGTCCTGGTTCTAATGAAGGGACCTCATATCCTGTGTTACTCCCATCTCTACTCAGGAGACTTCCAGAGACCTGTTGTCCTATTGAGGGTGAAAGAACATTAGTCTTTAATGCACAAAGTTTACTGTCAAAGTTGTCAGAATGCTCTAGGGAAGTGATATATCTGAACCACTTTTCTCAGACAAGCTGCCAACCGTAGAAATAAAGTAACACCCTCAGTGTGATTGAATTAGAGGACCCTGACAGCCCTGTACTTAGCATTTCTGTCAGGTACCAGCAGCAGAAAGACCACTCTGCCAAAGTCCAGAGTCTTATAGTTAGTAGTTAGTCCGTGTTCATTATTAATAGCAAGTGACAGAAATCCAAACTGGCTAAAGCAACAAAGGAAAATGTATTGCTCACAGACCTGGAGAGTCCAGGACTATAGATTTGGCGTCAGGCATGGTGGGATCTAGGTGCCCGGATGATATCACCAGGAAGCTGTTTCTTCATCACTTAGCTCCTCTCTCCTCCAGTCCAGCAGGGTCTCAAACTTGGAATGTGCATCAGAATTCTTTGCCAAGCAAATGAAAACACGGATTGTTGGACCCAGCCCCAGTTTCTACTTCGGTGCATCTTGGAGCCTAAGTATTTTGATCCCGTAACAGATTCTGATGATGCTGAGGTTACCGATCCAGGGATCACACTTTGAGAACCACATCTCTAGTCTCAGGCATGGCCCACGGATGGCCCCCAGGGCCTCTAGGCTCTCTTTTTGCTGGCCCAGCAGCCCTAGAGAAAGGAACTGCTCCTTTGCTAATAATTCAGCAGAGCCCAGGAACCAGCTCTCCCCTGAACGGATCTCCAATCTCCGTGGTCACAGGGAAAGGCTGGGCGAGGAGCAGGGTCAGATCCGTCCAAACTCTGTAGCCTGAGAAGAGAGGGGAAGGGCTGGTTCCCCCGAAGAAAACATGGGCGCTGTGATGGTGTTCCCCTTACAGGAAAGACAAAAGCAAACTGCTCTTCATTTCATGTGCAAATTAAGCACCGAGGACATTTTGCTAAAGATGCTCCAGAGGCAGGGCGTGGAGCAAAGGGCTGTTATGATCCCGGAGGAAGGAGCGGAGTCACTTAGTCAGGGTGGCGCGGGGAGCCCTCATTGCCTTCCTCGGAAACCACGTGCATTCCCGGGGCTGAGAAAAGAGACGGCAGTAACGTGATGAGTGTTCGAGTCACAGACAGCACCTGCCCACGGAGAGGCCCAGAGACACTCTCGAGACAGAAGAACACAGGCCTTGACAAGCCATGTGTATCAGCTATTTATAGCCGCCCAACAAACTACCCCAAAATGCGGTGGCTGAAACAACAGCCCTTTTTTGCTCAGACGGGCTGGGCGGCTCCAGAG
Organism: Lynx canadensis; assembly: GCF_007474595.2. Taxonomy (NCBI): domain Eukaryota; kingdom Metazoa; phylum Chordata; class Mammalia; order Carnivora; family Felidae; genus Lynx; species Lynx canadensis. The sequence goes on from NC_044318.1 coordinate 22,078,003, forward strand.
GGAGCTGGTGGCCACCTGGGCTGGATGGTCTCGGACAGCCAGTCCCTGGCGTGACAGAGCATGGGTGGGGGAGGGGCAGAGAGAGAGAGAGACACACACAGAATCTGAAGCAGGTTCCAGGCTCTGAGCTGCCAGCACCGAGCCCAACGCGGGGCTCGAACTCCCGGACCGTGAGATCATGACCTGAGCTGAAGTCGGACCCTTGACCGACTGAGCCACCCGGGCGCCCCCGTGTAAGTGCTTTTTGCAGACTCTGCTTGGTCTTGACTGTCCAGTGGTCTGTTGGCCAAAGAAAGTCACCAAGCTGAGCCCAGCTGGAGAAATAGACTCCACCCCTCGGTGAGTGATGTTGCATCAGGGGACCAGGGAGGGGAGAAGTTAGTGGACACTGGTCACAGCCTCTTAGGTCATGGGAAGCGTGTGGCCTGGTGAGGCTGTGCTGTCGTCAGTTGCATGGAGGGTTGAGTACTCAGGTGTAGACCATTGTGCCGGTTGTAGCCCCCCTTCCCACCTGCCAGTTGAATTTTAGAGGCGAGTGTGGGCATCTCAGGATGTTATTGTGTTTTATTTTTTTTAATGCTTATTTGCTATTTTTGAGAGAGAAAAAGAGCACAGGGGAGGGACAGAGAGAGAGGGAGACAGAGGATCCAAAGCGGGCTATGCACTGACAGCAGAGACTGATGTGGGGCTCGAACTCACGAACTGTGAGATCATGACCTGAGCCAAAGTCCAGCGCTTAGCCAACTAAGCCACCCGGTCTCAGGAGTTTAGGGACGAGTGTGGGCATCTCAGGACAAAACAGGGCTAAGTCAGCTGTTACCCTGGACCTTTTGCCACGCAAGTAAGTGCACAGTCTCCAAGCTGATGGTCATGTGACCATAGGGAGTAGGGGTGCCCCGTGGAACCCAGAGGGCTTATAACCCGTCTAAAGGGGGCCCCACTACCCAACTCCAGCATATGATCCCCACATGGGAAAGCCGTCTGGTCAGAGGTTCCCAGATCATAGGATTTTTTTTTTAAATGTTTATTTATTTAGAGAGAGCGAGATAGAGAGTGAGTGGGGGAGGGGCAGAGACCGAGGGAGACGGAGAACCCCAGGCAGGCTCTGCAGCTGTCAGTGTAGAGCCTGATGTAGGTCTTGAACCCCCAAACCATGAGATCATGACCTGAGCCAAAACCAAGTCGGATGCTTAACTGACAGAACCACCCAGGCACCCTGTGTTCCTATGATTTTTCAAGAAACTCCAGGAATTCTAATTCTCAGGTGTATTTCCTCTTTAAAAAAAAGAAAAAAAAGAAAAAAAAAAAGCTTAGCATCTATTTCCAATAAAAAAAATAGTAAAAGTCACACAACACATATCTGCAGGTGGTTTTGGCCTGTGGACTGCTGGCTTATGATCTTTACGATAGACCCTTGTTATTCTCAGATGTAGTATCTGCCCTTCCAGTGGATTCCCAGGTGACCTCAGAGGTCCCACACATGCGGTAAGGGATAATTTTGCAGAGACTCTGACTTTGCGTTTTTTGGAGTCCCGGCTGGCAGATGGGAGCAAGTTACCTGGCTCGTGAGTTCACCGGGAGCCCCGCATCCCCTGTCTTCTTTTGTGACATGTGTTGTATTCGTGGTAAATCTCCCATGTTGATATGCTCTTTGTTTCTCTGTAAGAGAGAAAAAAAGGCAAATTTCGGTGAAGGGAAGAGAAAGTGAAGTGACCAGAAGAGGGATGGTTTTCCACCAGAAAAGAGCAGTGTGGGATAAATTAAAATGTGCAATTTGGTTCCTGCTGGTGGCACAAATTTATTGTGTGAATAAATCTGCCATTCTCTAGGTGTGTGATGAAAATAAATCCACCCCCCTGTGGGGTTCAGGCTGGTGCGAAGCTGGCTCACCCAAGTGAGCGATGAGAGCGTCAAAACGAGTTAAAAGGTGGTCGCCTCGTGTGTCGTGAGGAAATGCACCGTAAACACAAGCTGGTCAGCAGAAATGGGGTTCAGGAGGACGCCGGCACCGTGTGCAGACGTCTCTCGGAAACCACGGGCGGGGAAAGCTCTGGGAACGGAGCTGCAGGGTTGACCTTCACTCGGGAAGAGGGTGATTTCATTTTTCAAAGCGTCTTCTTAGCATAATAGGACTCAGAGGGCACAGGCAGCCGGAGATGATCCTGTTGCCAGGGGAGCATTCCCTCCCCAGTGAAATTCGCTTGGGGCAGAAGCGTTTGTGTAGGCAGAACTGGACCCCACTGGAAGAACACGCCGTCCTCGATATGCTTTTCCAAGAAGAGGCGAGCACAGGGGTGCAGCGACCGAGGACAGAGGGTTAGACTCGGGTGCATCATTCCTCCCCAGCCCCAGACCACTGAGGCACGAGAGGACGGGCCACCTGCGCACGTAAAGACAGTAACAAGGCAGGGGCACCACACAGCTCCTTGTAGACCGACTTTATAAGCGCTCCGCGCAGGAAATGGAGAAGGAGCTTTTGTTCTGCTGGTCTTGGTGCTGCCTGAGCCTTCCACCAACGTGGGGGTTCTCACCCCCACTGTTAGAGCCTGGGCACACTTGTCTCTTATTTATAGACCTTGGTCCCTTATTTATAGAATCCTCTAGAGCATCTGAAGGGGCCTTGAATTTTTTAGCTCTGCTGCACTGCAGCTGATGGAGGAAACAGCATTGCTTTGGTGCTCTTCGCAAATACCGAGACCGACAAGGTCTGGGGTCGAAACGACTTTCCATACGTTCCTTTGACAAAAATCATCGAGCCAGTCACCCGGGTTGTAGCTTGAGGCCTGTTGGGCTGACATGGCCTCGGGGCTGCATGAGAACCCAACCCCCAAGCCCAGCCCACCTCAGGGCCTTGGCACCTGCTGTTCCCTGGCAAGGAGCAACCCCCCTCCCCCCCTCCGCCATAGGGGTATTCACAGGGCTCACTGCCCTTAGGTCTCCGCTCAGATGTGGCCTTCCCTCACCAAGTGCCTCAAATAGTGTCCACTCCCTCTATCCTCTCCAGCCTTTACCCTGCCACTTGTCCCCCACCTGCCGGTAGGTCCACGGTGCACCTGCGTGATCCGTGTCTGTCCCTGCCCCACGACTGTGGGCTCTGAGGCAGGGCTGTGCTGTTCTACCAGAGCAGCGTGTCGTTCCACAGCCTAGCGAAGGTCGAGAGCCTGCGTCATTCATGCGTTTGCCTTGCGGGAACCCATTTCCGCTTCAGCCACCCTTGGGGCAACCGTGTGGATTTTTCAGTTCTAGCTTCAGTGTAGCTCAAGACCGAGTCCCCTCCCCCCAGCTGCTTCCAGGACCTGAGCCCCGCGAGGCTCCCTGCGTCCCCCCAAGGGGGCATTTCCACACCCCCATCAAGGATCCCCACCCCCATCAGCATCTTAAGCCCTAGCTGCTACCAGCCCTTGTGTTCTTTCTGCTCGGTGTTTGGGCCGCTGAGAAGAAGGGCAACCAGGGGAGACCATAAAGCAGCCTTGACTGGGGTGAGCAGAATCCCGGGTCACTTACCCGGCAGCCCCTTACCTTCCTGTCCTGAGGAGCGGCGTCGGGGCAATGATGAGGGGACAGTACACCAAAGTCAGAAAATGACCCACTTGCTGTTTATGGCCCAGGCCGGCCATCTGCAGCCATGCAAGGTTCCTTTGGGTGCTCTTGACCCTCGTGGGAGAGCAGCTTGGACTTGTCGTGGCCTTGGGGTAGGCCAGCCCCTTGGGTTCTGTTGGCCTTCATAAGGTTTCTTAAACACCAGGCTATGTCATGAACAGGGAAAATTCAGGGGATTTCACACAGATTTCTGATTCTAGCTTTTCTTCGGGGGAAAAAAAGGCGACGCTAAGAGTGTAGACCTACATGGGGGCGCCTGGGTGGCTCAGTCGGTCAAATGTCCAACCTCAGCTCAGGTCATGATCTCACGGTCTGTGGGTTTGAGCCCCGCGTCGGGCTCTGTGCTGACAGCTCAGAGCCAGGAGCGTGTTTTGGATTCGGTGTCTCCCTCTCTGACCCTCCCCCGCTCACTCTCTGTCTCTCTCTCTCTCTCTCTCTCTCTCTCTCAAAAATAAGTAAACATTAAAAAATTTAAAAAAAGGAGTGTAGCCCTATATGGCAGGTGCTGGCTGGAGCTGGGCTGTGGCCCCCGGCCCAGGGCATTCAAATTCACAGCCACTCCCTGCGTGCCTGGTGGAAACTGATACTGTTCATTTTAGTTTAGCTTTTCCATAAAAACCCACGGCCTCCCGTCAACCCAGTGCCCGGCCGTCCTGGAAGCCAGCCCAGCGGAGCTGCTGGGTTTCCGTGCCTCTCCTCCCAGTGCCATTCTGGATGTCGCTTCCAGAACTCTCCTTCAGACCCCACGTTCTGTAACACAACATAGCAGAAGGGTCATGCGCTCCAACAGGAACCCCCAGTGCTCCACCTGGATGGCTTACCGAGGTCGTAAAGATGGATGGATGCTATTTTATGCATCCCAAGAGGTCGTACCTGTGAATTCCCACTTGGTTATCTTCGACATCACTGTTAAATGATGTGGTCCAGTCGCTGCTGTTGAATTCACTTCTTCAGCACGGTGCATACATGCAACCCGACGGTTCTGCTCCCAAACCTGCTCCACCCACAGCCTTCCCAGCTCAACTGTTCCCCTCCCCCAGCCACATCCCTGGGTCCTGTCTTTACTATGTCCGCAGGATCTGAGCAGCCTGTGTCCCGCCTCCGCCACTGCCTGGTCTCCCTGCTGTCACCTCCACCTCCCTTCATTCAGTCTGTCCCCTGCTCAGCGCCTAAGTCAGGTCAAGCACTCCCTTGCCCTAGAACCTGCAGTGGCTCCCCATTTCACTCAGAGCAAGGCCCTGAGTGACCTGGCCCCACCCACCCCCACTTAGGCCTCCTGAACCCGTTTCCCTGGCTGCACCTTGGTGCTCCAGTAACAAAGCACACACAGGTCTCACCTCACTGGTGCCTGGAGCACAGCACCACCCTCCAGCCCCACTCTGTTCTGCTTTGCCTGTTTTTCCACAGCATTTTCTGACGTCTAACACTCTGTTTTGTTTCTTATTCCCCGGCTTGTTGTCTTACTATACAAGGGCGAGGTTCTTGATCTGTCTGGTCACTGCTGTGTCCCCAGTGCCAAGGACAGAGCCTGACACAGCGGCACTCAATAAATATTTGCCAAGGGGATGAAATTCAATAGGTAGAAGCATCTTTAAGCATTCCAATAGAAACATCTTGAGTTCTGTTTTTAAATGGAGATTTTTTGTTTGTTTGTTTGTTTAATATTGAAAGAGTCCACACGTAAGTGACTGGGAGGATGTCATAGGGACTCGGTTGTGTCCATTACCTGACCTTGGCAATCATGAATTGGTGGCCAGTGTCATTTCGTCTACATCCCCAGCCACTGCCCAGATGATTAGGAAGCAAGTTCAGGCCATCATCTCATTCCATCTGCAGATAGTTGAGTATGTGTTTCTTTTTATGCTCCAAAGTACTTGTTAGGTGGGTATCCCGGAATTTATTTCATCTGGCCAGTCTCACGGGGTGCTGTTAGCATATGTCGCTTTACACTGTGTGAAGCTGATTGTCCTTTCCTTGGAACTTCTGGAATCGACCCCAGCTTCGCAATACTTTTTTCTCCAACTAAGATGTACATTCTTTGCAATTCTTGTTACCCGTGGAAAAACAAGACAGAATAAAGCAAACCACTCCGAAATGCCCGTCTGTCTCCATGATAGCATATGTTCTTGCTTATAGGTACTTTGTGCGAGGGTTAATTTTTTTTTTTTTTTTTTACAACTTTTACTTAGGTGCGATTTCACTCTTCAAGTTGCAAGGATGTACAAACGGCACTCCATATATCCTCCAACCCGACTCACCGGTTGTCAACATTTTGTCCCAGTTAATTGACTGATTGATTGATCAGTTGATCTGATTTTTTTTTTTTTTTTTTTCTCTTAGTAAGCTCTAGGCCCATCGTGGGGCTTGGATTCACGACTAGTGACTCAAGAGTTGCAGGCTCTTCCTACCAAGCCAGCCAGGCACCCCTTGTCCTAGTTGATTTATATTTGTACTCTCTGTGCGTGCGTGTGTGTGTGTGTGTGTGTGTGTGTGTGCTTTTTAACCATCTGAGATTGCCCCTTTTACCCCTGAACACCGCACCGTGTAGCTCCTAAGACTAGGGGCATTCATTCATTTTACATTACCACAGTTACACTTAGGGAATTCTGAATATTTAGCATTAATATAATACCGTTATCTAAACCGCAAACTGTACTGGGATTTCTCCCCTTGCTGCCATAATGTCCTTTATGGCAGTGTTTTCCCACCTGGGATCCAGTGCCAGGATCGCCAGTGCCTTCTGTTGCCATGTCTGCCCAGTCTCCTTTAATTTGGAACAGCTCTCCAGGCTTTCTTTGTCTTTCGTGACCTTGACATTCTTGGAGGGTACAGGCCAGTTGTTTTATAGAGTGCTTCTCAATTTGGGTCTAATAGATTTTTGAGCTGCACTCCGAGAATGCAATAACATAATATATATATATATAAAGGAGCACCCCCTGTTTTCTGCCTGCAGGACCCGGGAGCCGACGAGAGAGACCCCTATCAGCAACCCGGAAACCTGTGCGCGAGGCTGAGGACCGAGAGGAAGATGCCTCGGCTGTGCTCAGGGCCATCCAGGTGGAGAACGAAGCCCTGCAGAGGGTGCTCCTCAGCAGAAAGGGGGAGGCCCCCAGCAGCCCGCTGCAGGTGCGTTCTGGGGCGCAGGGGAAGGACCACACGGGAGGCTACTCAGGGACCCCGTGGTGTCTGAGCAGCATTTGCAAAGAGCACGCGGTGAGGAGAGAGACGTTGTGGGCGTCCCTGACCTCAGACTAGCTGCTCGTCCGCTGCTGGATGCGCAGTCGCTCACTGACCTACCCACGTGCCCATTTCGTCACCTTCCTTCCATTCTTTGTTTATTTCCGAAGGCCAAAGGTGAATGCCTGTTTGCCTCTGATCCTTGCCGACCTCCCGGCGAGCCCTGGAAGCCTCAGCCCAGGGTTGCAAACTGGTGGTTGAGGGAAAGAATAGAGTAGACAAGAGCCCCGGCTTCTCCGGAAAGACCTCATTCCCCAGAGCGTGAGCCCCTCGGGCCTCCGCCGCCCTCAGCACCTCCTGTTGCCCTGCCCCTGACCCACTGCACCTGTTCAGGAGACCTCCATGGCCCTGCAGGGGTTTGGGTTGGTGCCCACTGCCTTCAGCTTTGAGCAAGAAGCAGGAAGCTACATGGTGGGGCGGAGTAGGGACCCTTCGGGAGCTGTAAGCTGTGGACACGCCCCCGTGCACACATCCTTTCTCAGAAGCCGAGAAACCGCCTCACCGGCCGAAGCCCTTTATCGTAGCTTGTCCTACTCGTTGCCCCCAGTAGGCCAGAAACAGGCAGGCCTGGTCTCATCGCCCCATTTCCTACATGTGACTGATGGCACCCAGAGAGCAAGGTGGCTCACTCAGGTCACGTCTTTGGAAGGCGCAGAGGTATGCCTGCCCACGGGCCTGGGGCCCCGTCCACACCACCAGTTTCTCCCCAGGCTCTGTTAGGGGCTGCCCTCTGGGGCGTTCATCGAGCAGCACCCTATTGTCTGTCTTCCTCAAGCTCACTCCTTTGCTTCTGACAAATTTTTTTAAAGTTTATTTATTTACTTTCTGTGTGTGAGAGAGCACGAGCAGAGCAGGGGGAGAGAGGGAGAGAGAGAATCCCAAGCAGGCTCTGCACCGTCAGCACAGAGCCCAACGCGGGGCTCGATCTCATGACCGTGAGATCATGACCTGAGCTGAAATCAAGAGTCGGGCTTTCAACCGACTGAGCCACCCTGGGCCCCCATGCCCCTGACATTTGTGTCTCTAGGATCTCGAGACAGCCCCCGTGCCTCTGTGCCCTCATCTGTTAGTGAGGAGTCAACAGCGCCTGGCTTTGTTGTGACCTCAGATCGTGTGATTACCTCATTCCAGGACACGGAGGGACCACCAGCAAAATCGTGGACCAGTCTACTGAAGGGGAAGGAAGAGAGCGCTGAGGTTGGTGAAGGCCTGAGCACAGCAAACCCCGGTGCCCACTGTGCCCCACGGCACCCGGTGGCCTCCACAGGGCTTTCCCCACGTGGTCCCAGCAGACACTCACTGTGTTCCCTGGGCAGCTGTCCTGCCCATTTCACAGATGGGGAGACCCGGGCTGGCACAGCTTGCCCGAGGTTACGAGTGGAAGCCGGAATTCACCCAGGCCTGGGGACTCCAGCTCCTTGTTACATTTTGGTTTCCCGACAAGACAACACAAAAACAGATCTTAGTATCCTGAATAAATGAATAACGTCTGTATCTACTAGGTCACTCAGACCTATCTCAGCCAAGACAGCCCCTGCAAATAGACACAAGGGGGACCCATGAATTATTAATGGGACACCCAGAAACGTCTTTGTTAGATTGTGCACAGGTCTGTGCCCTGTGCTTAGAATACAGAGTGGCTAAATCAGGTCAGATTAGCCCCTGGCCTCGTGGAACTTCCAGAAAACAATCAAGTAAAGCCATAAATAAACAAGGTGCTTTCAGAGAGAGATGACAGTAAAAGATCATAGATGGTTGCTGCCTCCGAAAGTGTGGTCCAAGGGAGCCCCTGGGAAGGTGCCGTTTGAGCTGAGCCCCGTCTCTTAGGGAATGAGCCGACAACAGGGGACAGCAGTCCAGGTGGAAGCAACAGGAGACCCTCTGAAGTGGGAATGAGCCCAGCCTGACCCAGGAGCGGGAAGACAGAAGCCTGACTGGTGGGGGGAAGAGGGAACACAAAGGGGACACGAGAGGGTAGGGGGTAGAGAGTGAGGCCGGGAGGGGAAGAGAGAGCGCCCACGGGAGAGGGCGGCAGGCAGGACAGGACGCCAGAGCACCATAGTGGTTTTCTTTATGCGTCCCTCCTGCTTGGTCTCTATTTCCCGGTCATCCTGAGCCATTGCCAGCTGACATATCTGACCAGTCTGCGGCCCTGCCCGCCGCACGGCCGGGGATTTCTGGATGACCTGACCACCCCCCACCCCCAACCCACCGAGCTGCCGGCGACTAAACTCACTTGCGGATAGAGAGCAGAGCACGTGTCTAGTTTAGATGACAAATGTAAGAGAAGGAGGATTAAAAATGAAAGGGCCCTAAGGATGTTACTGGAATGCTCCATGGAGTCTGGTTACTTTGTAGCAAACAGAGCAGGGGTATGGTTGAGATGGGGAAAGACTTTGAGGAGAGAAAATGTTTGCCTTAGCTGATTGAAGAGATTGCTTCCTGGGACCTCCCGGAGCAGAAGAAACTGACGTGTCTGTCTCTTTGCAAAGATCATGGCCCCGGGTGGAGGTGGGGCGGGGAGGGATCCTGGATCTAATCAGCCCAGGGAAAAGGCTGTTATGCTCATTCCTGTTCCTTCCTCCTGTCTAATAGTCTAATAAGCTTCTCCGTCCTCAGCCACTTCCTACCCCTGAGGCGACTGGCAGGACCAGCCCGCAGGAGCCGTGCAGGGCCACGGGGGGAACCACAGTCGTCCGTGAAGCCATTGACAGAATCGGCCTGCTGGGGAGCAGGTAGGTACCGAGCCTGCTTCCAAACACAGCCGAGAGCCCCACAGCAGTGCAGCCATGAGGATCTCGTTAGCTGAGGTTTTGCTTTGCTCCTCCTGTGTTCATTCAGACCCCGTAAAACTGCCCCCTGGCACTCTAGCCTCCCTCGCCCTCCAGCCCGAAAGCCCGGAACGGACTCGATGTGTTCCCGGCAAACGTGTCTACGCCTGTTGGATTCGGTCCAGCCCGGTGTAAGACTTCATCCTCCTCAGAGGCCTCCCCAGAAGTACGCCACGCAGCAGGGGGTGCTGGCCTGGGGGGTGGAGGGTGAGCGTGGCCCACAGCCCCGCTGCCCCGGCCGGCGTGTGGGGCTGCACGCGCCGTGGTCTAGGCAGAAGGCCCTTGCCTGTCTGAGGGGCAAGGGGGGCCGAAATCCAGCTGGCGTGCTGGGCACTAAGCTGGGGCCCCCACCGGGGACCGCAGCAGCCCGGAGAGGGACGAGGGCTTTTTCTCCACTGCACGAAAGAGGAATTTCCGGGCCAAGCTGTGCACCCTCCGGGTCTGTGTCCACCGCAGAGGAGTTTCCTTCCCCCGATTTGCAGAAAAACTCTGAACAGGCCATTTCAGCCATCCCTCTAGGAGTCTACAGACCCCAGAGCCTGGAAACCATGGCCGTGCATCACTGTGGCCATAAGTAAGCCCTCGCTGGTTCCCCTTGCGCCCACGGGCTGGTGCCAGAGGCGACCTCACACCTGATGCGGTCCTGTTTATAGGCAGCACACACACACCCCACCGGGAGCCGCATTTTCCACCCTCAAGATCCTTGGTGCTCCGGGGTCTTGCGGCTCCGCAGCCTTAAACCGCGCACGCGTGGGGTGCGTTTGCAAACCACACTCTGCTGAGTTGGGAACGCCCACATCCTCAGAAGCAAGAGGTACAAAGTGAGTCTCTAGGCCGGGAGTAGCAAACGTGTGTTTAGCAAAGGGCCACACAGCGAATGCCCTAGTGAGTAGGGCTTTTCACTTTTTGTTTGTTTGTTTGTCTTAACAACCCTTCAAAAGGTAAAAACCATGCTGAGCTCTCAGGCTGCGGACTGGATTCCGCCCGCCTGCTGTCCTTTGCCACCCGCTGCTCCAGCCCCTGCCCAGCCGAGGGAGTCTGCGGGCTGCCTTGCCCCAATTTCCTCTTCTTTGATCACGAATTGTGTGGTTATGATAAAGGGGGGAAACAGCCTGTGTGCGCCTTTGAACCGCGTGCGGGGCGGGTACTCTCTCCTCAAACCGCCGCTTCTTCTGAAATAGAAAAGCCAGTGCGGGGCCCTGACGGGCACGCTCTCTGTTGCATACCATCTGTTACCACCCGTTTGCTGAAACCAAATCACATTTCAGACAACAGCAAAGGCTTCTGAAAGTCCTCCAGGCCATCGAAAGCGACTCTGTCCGCCTCAGCAGGGCTGTTCCACCGACAGAGCCAGTGCCGGATCCAGAGGTGAGATGCTCGGCTTCTGGGGGGGTTTCCAGATGCATCCAGCATCTCGCGCGAAAGGTCAGGGAGGAAGGGCCCCTCGGGGCAATTATCTCTCTGCGGGGCAGGGGTGGGGGGGGGGGATGGCTGCCACAGTGGTAAACTTCACCTCTCTCTGCCCGAGTCTCCATCCTCCTCCTGCCCAGCACCCAGATGTACATGTGATGGCACTAAATGTTGCAGCAGAGAGGAGCCTGTCCACACAAAAGGCAAAATATAAAATAGCATGTAAACCCACAGGAAAATGTCCAACATTGCTGGTAATCCAGAAATGCAGATTCAGGGGCGCCTGGGTGGCTCAGTGAGTTAAGCACCTGATTTCGGCTCAGGTCATGATCTCACGGTTCATGAGTTCGAGGCCCGCATCGGGCTCTGTGCTGACAGGTCAGAGCCTGGAGCCTGCTTCGGATTCTGTGTCTCCCTCTCTTTATGCCCCTCTCCTACTGGCGCGCGCGCTCTCTCTCTCAAAATAAAATAAACATAAAAAATTTAAAAAGAAATGCAGATTCGAGCAACCTCAATGTCCTATTTGATATCTGAGTTTGCAGATTATTTTTGATGATAGGCTCTGGACTTGCAGGGTTACAGCAGGCTTACCCAGCTGGCAGCAATAGAAACGGGTGGAAGGAACTCTCTTGAAAAGCACAAAGACCGGGTTTTAGAAGAGCCGTAGAAATACTTAATGTCCTCCCAGCCCAGCGATCCCGCTTCCCCACCCCCTCAGGAAATCACTCCACAGTGAGAAAAAGCTATAGGCGCAAAGATCTCTGTTGCAGAGTGATTGGAAGTAAGGAAGAATGAGGAAAAAAAAAAAAAAGAACCAGAAATAACATAAACGTCTCATGATAACGGAGTTAATCGGGAAGGTATGATATATCGGCACAGAGCAGTAGTATCAAAGGAGGGGAATTATCGTTATGGAGGTTACGCAGAATGAAAATGGTAAGGATATAATCAGTTAACTGCAAAAGGTGATGTTTGTCCTCGTTGAGTCCAGCCTCTCTTGTGATTCTTCAGCACAGCGGTCACCCACCCTCCGCTTGGCCGATGAGGACTTAACTCAAAGCCCTCTGAGAGCCACATGTCAAACTCCTGTGACGGCAGAAACCACCCCCCCCCCCGCCCCCTCCCCGGGCCTAGACCGGAGTCTGGTTCTGAGTCTGGCACCATGATCTAGACGGCATGTGACCTGAGGCCAGCCTCTTAAGCTCTCTGATCCTACGTGGGGTGTCGCTGTCACACGGGGTAAATAGTCCACAGCCATGGGCTGCTGTGAGGACAAAATGTTTTGTGAGGGTGGGCACCTCAGTGCCTGGCACAAGGCGAGGAGGATCCGGCAAATACCAGTTGAAAGTCTGACATCTAGAAAAATCTAGAGGAGTCAAAGCTTTGCCCCCCACCCCCACCCCTGCCGCCCACACGGAACAGTGGCTTTCTCAGCCATGAAGATCCTAAGTGTGATAAAGCGTCAGCCATGTTAAAAAGAGCCTGGGTTGATCAAGTCTTTTTATAGGAAACAGAAAACCCAGGGCAAACGGACTTCTACAACGAAGCGAAGGAAATGAAAGACTGTTGTAACAAACGCCACAGTGGGGACCAGTTGGGGCTCAACCCAGCAGCTCGTGCTGTGTCTCCACAATGCCAGCCGCTTCCTCGCGCTCCGTCCCCACCTCAGCACCCAGGCCCGGCTCTGCTGTCTCCCTGGGACCCCTCAAAAGCTAGAGTGGTTACCGCCCCTTGCCCTCATCGCCTCGGGCCCCACAGTCAGGAGCGAAGAGCATTTCTTCCACGCACAGAACTGAGATTGGGTCACGTACCCATCACAGAGCTACCCCCCCACCCCCACCCCTCGGTGGCTCAGGGGACAGGCCACGCTATTTCACTGGAGCAGTCGGGCTCCTCCTTGGGCCGAGAAGGGGTCCTTCCCCCTCTAGGACCATCGTCATGGCTGAGAAGAGACACGAGAGAGGAGGGCAGGGAGTGCGAAGACCCGGAGCAGCCAACCCGCATTTACCTTAGACCCCCACGAGGGATCCTAAATCAAGCGAGTCAGGAGCAGGGGGGCCATCGACTCGAGACGCTGGCAGGTTGCGACGCGTCCTTAGTTAGTAGACCCTCCGGCTGCTTCATTTAGAAGCCCCGCTGCAGGACGTCGCACGTTTTAGATTGCACTGGCTGTGGGATCCGCCGGCCCCTCTGCGAGGCAGCTCACCTCCCATCTGGACCTCCCCCTGCTGCCGGCAGCCAAGGTGAACCTCCCTTCACGCCTCCCGCCGCTCACCTGGCAGAGCAGCTCATTAGCCTCCTCACCCTCCCCCTGCCGCCCCACTTGAGCGAGGCCGGCTTCGGTTCATCACTGTCCTTCGCGTCTGGGACTCGGGCCCAGGGCGGCAGAGGGCCTTGGCCAGGGCCCCACCCGGCTCTGCCCAGAGCAGGCGGTGCCTGCGGGGTCTGCTGGTAAGAGCGGGCCCTGTGTTCCCTCTGGGAGCTGGGAGCTGACCTCCCTCCCTCCCCGTCCCCATCCCCGTCGCGTGGCCATCAAGGCTCATCCAAACACACGCTGAGGGCGATGGCACGTCTCGCTGGCTATTAATTAAAAAAGTAAGTAGGGAACAGTTGCTGTTCATTTGCTCAACTCCCTGCTCACAGAACCATTGCAGATTACCAGTGCTAATTAACAGAGGGCATGTGCACGCAGGGAATGCACCATTTTATGAGGGACTGATCCGTGGCGACCAGCACTGCAGTCGGGGCCCGAAGGGGCCTCGGGAAGCCATTCCACAGCGTGGCTGTTTATTGATGGCATTCACGCGGCCTCGGACCGGAAAGCCTGCCCAGGAAGGAGGCGGCGCTAAAATCAGTGAAGGGAAAACATGGGAGGAAGTGGACGCTCAGGGAGCACACACGGGGGGCCAGGACCCATGACAGGGACTTCCCCCAGTACCCGTATCTCACTTAGTCTCCCTGACGGGATTGTCAGAGGGATGGTGTCATCTGAATTCATTTGCTAGGGTAGCCACACCTCAGATGGGGTGGTGGCCTAAACAGCAGAGATGTATTTCTCTCAAGTTCTGCAGGCTGAAGTCCAAGGTCAAGGTGTGGGCAGGTTTGATGGCTCCTGAGGCCTCTTCTCCTGCCTTGCTGATGGCCGTCCTCTGGCGGTGTCTCAACACCATCTTTCCTGTGTGCATGAGCATTTCTGGTGTCTCTCCCGGGCAGATTTACAACCCCCCCTTTTTTTTTTTAATTTTTAAAATTTATTTACTTTGAGAGAAAGAGAGGATGAGTGGGGTAGAGGGAGAGAAAATTCTAAGCAGGCTCCGTGCCATCGTTGCAAAGCCTCACGTGGGGCTCAAACTCACAAACCGTGAGATCTCGTCATGAGCAGACATCAAGAGTCGGACGCTTAACCGACTGAGCCACCCAGGAGCCCCCAGATTTCCCCTTCTTCTAAGGACATGGTTCACATTGGATTTGGGCCCACCCTCACGGCCTCATTTTAACTTAATTACCTCTTTCAAGGTCGTGTCTCCAAATATAGGAACACGCTCAGGTACTGGGGTTAGGGCTTTCGCATCTGAATTTGGGGAGGTGGGGGACACAATTTAGCCCGTAACACCTTCCCCAACTCAGCCGATAGGCCGTGAACACTTGGTAATGAGGAAGAGAAGAGCACGTTCAGCCACGATCTGATGCCTTTTAAACCTTTTTTTGTTACTTGCAAACTCTTACGGAAATACCAACTGCCAGGATTCACAGTAACTGTTTCAAATGCTTTTCAAATATGAGCTCATTTAATCTTTGTAATAACTATATGTAATGGGTGCTGTTCTTATCCTCATTGTATGGATGGGGAAACTGAGGCACCGAGTGGCTAAATAACTTGTGTAGCGGTGAGCTGAATCCAGCCTGTCGTGTTTTGACCCGTTAGCATTATTTTTATGTTTGTTAAGGACAAACTGAGAACAAGAGGCAGAGAGATCGAAGATGCCGTCTACGTGACCATGGAAATCCTGTCCAACTGGGGCCATACGTCCTGGGTGGGTCTCACGGAAGTTGAGTTCTTTGACCGGAACAACACAAAGCTTTACGTGTCGCCCCATGACGTGGATATCCGGAACACGGACACGCCCGGGGACCTGGGCCACCTGGTCAATAGGAACTTAGCTGTAAGTGGAGGCGGTGCTTGAAACTACAGTGAGCCTTGGCCTTGTGTTTTGATGCATTTTCTCTGCCCACGATAAGTCTGTGACGCAGGTGTGGGGGGTGCAGGTATGGGGAGGGGAAGAAGATAGTTGTCCATCATCATTCATTCAGGCAAAGTGGAAGGAGCCTGAGGGAAAGGTGTGGGTGAGGGCCCCGAGCCGTCCCCCAGCTCATTCCCAGATCCCTGGGCTTGTTCTTGGGAGAATAGGGCACAAAGAGGAGCCAAGTCACCTCCTTCTATCCACCCTGCAGTTTGCCACAGTCACCACCAAATATGGAACCTTGGGGGTCATTGAGGTCAATGCCTTTATTTTATCAATGAAGAAACAGAGGCTTGGAGAAGAATATTGACTTGGTCAAGGTCACACCTCCAGAAAGTAGTGGGGCCACGTTCACATCCTGCAGCCTGGCCCAGGGCCCATGTCCACAGCACCCCCCGCCCCCCAGTCCTGCTTCCCAACAAATATCAAGTACACACCCAACACACATCACACGTTCCTGTCCTTTATTTCATTTTGTTTTGGGGGGAGAGAGAGTGTGCACATGCATAAGCAGGGGAGGGGCAGAGGGAGAGAGAGAGAGAGAGAAAGAGAGAGAATCTTAAGCAGGCTCCATGTTGAGCAAGGAACCCAACATGGGGCTCGATCCTACAACCCTAGGATCATGACCTGAGCCAAAATCAGGGGTCAGATGCTCAACTGACTGAGCCACCCAGGTGCCCTGAAGGTTCCTGCCCTTTAAATATCTAATAGTCAAAAAAGGAAAGAAGGAGGGAGGGAAGGAGGGGAGGAAGGAAGGAAGGAAGGAAGGAAGGAAGGAAGGAAGGAGGAGAGGGAGGTAGGGCAGGCAGTAAGGTTCTGGATGAGGAGGGAGGGGGTTCATTCATTAGTGAGGACATGCCTTTAGGGAGAGGGCGTTACTGGGAGGAGGGGGTCCTTTGAAGGAGGGAGGGAAGGGAGGAAGGAAGGAGGGAAGGAAGGGCGAGCACTGGCATTTTCTCCTCTTTCCACTTGCAAGTTGGACACAGAGACTGGGAGCTAAGCTGAGGTAGGCCGCCCAGCAGCATGTCTTTACTATGCGGTGCTTCGCCCCCAGGAGGGGCCTGAGAACCTGGGGACAGACTTTGCCTCTGGGCCATAGAACCGGGTGGGCAAGGCACAGAGGCGATAGGAGGACTTCCTTTGGGGCCTTGTTGGCACCTTGTAAATCTCCCGCCAAGCACCTGTATTATCCATTCCAAAGAACAATTATAAATTTTTTAAAATGTATTGAAAATGAAATCAGCGCCCACATGTTCAGTTCTTACCTAGTGCCAGGCACGGGCTATCATCCATATAACCTTATTTAAACCCAGCAGTACACAGGCTCAAGGAGCAGAAAGGCCCGTGTTCGAAGCTTACCGTTTGCAGCCTCACGAGCACAGGCAACTCACCTGACCTCTGCTTTAGTTTCCTCATCTGTAAAATGGGCGTAAGAATGGAACTTACCTTGCTACGATGTTGTGGGGATGGAACATAACTTTAAAAAGCTCAGCACCGTGGCTGGCTGGCTCTTCCTAAGGGCTCCAAAACACCAGCTCTTGTTATATTTGTTGTTTTATTGGTAATAATATTAATACCACTAAGAAGAGATATCATTCCCATTTAAAGAAGAGGAAGTAAGAAAAGGGAGCTTGGGAATCCTCCGTTCTAGAGACCCGCATTCTGGTTTTGACTTCAGCAACTTACCTGCCTTCTCAGAGAATCAGTTTCTCTGCCCCCCCCCGCCCCCCCGCCCGCGCACCCCCCGCCCCCCGTAAAATCGAACTGGAGGGCACGGATAACCCATACGATTCTTACTTGTCTGCAAAAGAAACTGGAGTCTGGCTCACTTTAGCGAATTTCTAACAAAGGAATTTGTTGCAAGCCTTTGGGTAGCTGGGAGACTCGCTGTCACCCAGGCCAGAGGACCCCGTGGTCATGTTGGGGTTCTAGGCAACATCCAGGATGTGCACCAAGGGTGTGGTCTTTTTTGGGGGCGGCGGGGGGCAGTGTGCGTTAGTTGGTCATCCTGTCGCCCTGCTGCAGATAACACGGTCGCAGGAGAGGAAGGCTGATGGGTGACCCTGGCTAGGAAAGTGGCCACCGTGATGCCAGTTACCCCGAGATGCCACAGCGGGGCAGGGAGAAACTCTCCCTGGAGGAGATTCAGGGTTGTTACTGAAGGGAAGGCAGGATAGATGCTAGGTCTCTGAGAGACACTACCCGTCCATGGGGTTAGACTGGGTGGTGACAGCCCTCTAAGATCGGCAGCTCCGTGACCTTGAAAGAAACAGGTCCCATAGGTCACAGCCACTGGGATGCTCTGGCCTTGGGTTTTCCTTCTCTGCTTCCTGCTTCGAGTCCGTAGGCACCCCTCTCCCGTCTCCCTTGTGCACAGAGCAGCAGCACTTTGGAAGCCTGCTGCACAGAACAGAGCATTCTGGGGCAGTAAAAACATCATTGGATTTGGTGGGGGCCAGTTTTTTTTTTTAAGTTTATTTATTTTGAGAGAGACAGAGACAGTGCCAGGTGGGGAGGGGCAGAGAGAGAGGACAGAGAGAGAGAGAATCCCAAGCAGGCTCCTCACTGCCAGCACAGAGCCCGATGTGGGGCTCCAACCCACGAAGCCCTGAGATCATAACCTGAGCCGAAACCAAGAGTGAGATGCTTAACCGGCTGAGCCCCCCCAGCGCCCCTGATGGCCGCCAGTTTCTAGAATTACTGTTCCTTTTCCTCCGCTTAGCAGAGGCTGGTGAGCTTTGCCATGTGACGGCAGGGACAAGCCCAGCCCATGGTTTTGGTGGGCTTGGGGTTTTAAATTTTTGACCCTGAGGTTGGGACATGAGGCAGCCATCTCCTCCTGGGCTACTGGGTCTCCAGGCCCAACTGTGGGCAGGCTGGATTCCCTCTGCCGTCCTGGCATGGGGTCTCCCCGACGGTCCTCCTACGTACGAGGTCCGGGACTACCAACACACGCAGCCTCTCCGGACCACCCGGTTTCGCAGGGGTTTAGCCCCACAGCGTGCTAGCCGGGGTCCTCAGACATCCCTCGTGCGATGCTCACATGAACCTGGGGCTGCTCTCCCACATTTGATAAATGAGAAACCAAGTCTCAGGGAGGACTAGGGACCTGCCCCGGGCCATACTGCCACGGAGTCAGGGAGCTCGGCTGAAATCTGACCAGCAGGTAACTGAGAGTGGAGTCTGGGTTCAGAAGAGAAGTTGCTTCAGTGGAAGAGAGCTGGGGGCCGCCAGAACATACGGGGGTGCCCCACGCTCAGTGCAGGCCCGGCTCCCCTCTGTGCCCACGCCATCTCTCTTATTGGCTTCGCCCAGGCCCGTGGCTTCAAGATGATTCTAGATGGATATGCCAGGGCCTGCCTACCTCTCTGAGTTCCTGATTTAAATGCCAACTTCCTGCTTGGCGTCTCTTGTCGGGCACCTACTGGACATCCCAGACTTCAGTGATCTGAAACCTAACTTTTCATTCCCCTGCACTACCCACGTCTCTCCCGCCTACAAGATTCCTGTGCTCAGTAAATGGCATTGCTGTCTGCTTTGCTGCTAAGCCCACCTCTTAACCTCTTAAGAGTGTTCCTTGACTGCCCCGACCCCTTCCTGCCACCTTCCAGGACATTAGAAAGTCCTGTTGATTCCTCCTGCAATACAGAGCCCGGGTCTGTCGCCTTTACCCCGTGCCCACTGTTAAATGGCCTCCTGTCTCCTCGTCTTCTCTTCTGGCCCCATCTGCTCCATTTTCTACTCTGTAACCAAAGTGATCTTTTACAAATGTCAGCTTGCACCCCTCCCCCGCTTAAAACCCCAGCCATGACTTCCCAGTATACTTAGAAGTGAAATCTCATGCCTCCCGTGGCCTGGGAGGCTGTCTGTGAACAGGCCTTCGGCTCCCTCGACTGCCTCGGGCCCCGGGGCTCCAGCAGCCAGAGGCTTCCTTCTGCTCTTCTGACGCTTGAAGCTCATTGCACCTCTGGTCTCTGCCCAGAGCTTCCCTCCTCCAGAGTGTCGTGTGGCTACCTCCTCTCTCTTCATTTGAATTTCAGCCCAAATACCACTTTCTCAGCAAGCCCTTCCCTGACTCCTGTGTGGAGGACTCTTTTCTCACGCCACCCCAGTCTTCCCCACCTGTCTCTATCACATCCTGTTCCTTCATGTTCTTCAGGGCGCTTCTCACATTAAGAAATGGTCTTATTCACTCATTTATTATCTGTCTTCCCCTCTCCCCACACTTAGCTATACATTCTTGTCCTCACCATACTACATCCCCAGCACATAAATGTTCACAATACATTTTTTTGTACTTTTTGGTTTGGAAATAATCGTAGAATCGCAGGAAATTGTGAACAAAACAAAACAAAACAAAAACCTTGTGCAGAGAAGAGAAAAATAATAAAGGGATATCAGTGAAGCCAAAAGTTGGTTTTTTGAAAGGATCGACAAAGTTAACAAAACTTTAGCTAGATCAGCAAGGAAAAAGGGGAAAGGATTCAAATAACTAAAATCAGGAATGAAAGAAGGGACATTAGTCTACCTGACAGGGAAAAAAAGATGGTTAGGGAATATTCTGGACAATCTTATGCCAACAAATAAAGATATCCCGGATGAAATGGACATCGTCCTAGAAAGACACAAATCACCAAGACTGAGTGAAGAGGAAATAGACCATTTGGCTAGACCTATAGCAAGTACAGAGATTGAATTAATAATAAAAAAAACTTCCAACAAAGAAAAACCAAGGACCAGATGGCTTCACTGGTGAGTCATACCAAATATTTGAAGAATTAACACCAATCCTTCACAACCTCTTCTAAAATGAAGAAGAGGGAAGACTTCCAAACTCATTTTATGAGACCAGTCTTACCCTGATCACAAAACCAAAGACATCCCAAGAAAAGAAAACTATAGACCAACAGCCCTTATGAATGTAACGTAAAGATCGTCAACAAAACATTAGCAAGCCAAGTCTCCCAGTTCATAGAAAGATTTATACGTTGAAACCTAGTGGACTTGATCCCGGGAATGCATGGTTTGTTGTTCAATATATGAGAACAGATCGATATAATACAACATGTTAATAGGATAGAGGGGAAAAAGTCATGTAACATTCTTAATAGATACAGAAGGAGCATTTGACAAAATTCAACACCCTTTCATGATAAAAACCACAAACAAGCCAAGAAGAGAAGGAAACATTCTCAACCTGATAAGGGCATCTGTAAAAACCCACAGCTCGCATCATGCTGGTAAAAGACTGAAAGCTTTTGCACTAAGATCAGGAACAAGACAGGGATGCCTGCTTCCACCACTTCTGTTCAACATTGTACTCGAGATTCTTCCCCGGGAAGTTAGGCAAGAAAACGAAATAAAGAGCCCCTGGGTGGCTCAGTCGGTTAAGCATCCGACTTCAGCTCAGGTCATAATCTCATGGTTCATGAGTTGGAGCCCCGCATTGGGCTCTGCTTGGGGTTCTCTCTCTCCGCCTCTCTCTGTGCCCCTCCTCCACGTGTGCTCTCTCTCTCTCTCAAAATAAACAAATAAAAACTTAAATAAGTAAATAAACAGAAAAATAAGAGGTTGGAAAGGAAGAAGTAAAACTATATTTGTGGGTGATATGATCTTACAGATAGAAAACCCTAAAGAATCCACAAAAACTACTGATAAACTAAAATCCTGTTCAGCAAGTTGATAAAAGACTAATATACAAAAAAAAAAAAAAAATTGTATTTCTATACCCTAGCAATGAGCAATCTGAAAAAGGAAACTAAGGGGAAAAAAATCTGTTTTTTAAAAAAAAAATTTTAATGTTTCTTTCTTTTTTTTTTTAACGTTTATTTATTTTTGAGACAGAGAGATAGAGCATGAACGGGGTGGGTCAGAGAGAGAGAGGGAGACACAGAATCTGAAACAGGCTCCAGGCTCTGAGCTGTCAGCACAGAGCCCGACGCGGGGCTCGAACCCACGAACTGCGAGATCGTGACCTGAGCTGAAGTCGGACGCCCAGCCGACTGAGCCACCCAGGCGCCCCAATGTTTATTTCTTTCAAGAGAGAGAAAGAGCACGCGTGCAAGCAGGGGAAGGGCAGAGGGGGGCGGAGGGAGAGAATCCCAAGCAAGCTCTGAAGTGTCAGTGCAGAGTGCAACGCGGGGCTCAGTCCTACAGATCATGAGATCATAACCTGAGCCAACATCAAGAGTCAGACACTTAACCGACTGAGCTGCCAGGTGCCCTGAAAAAAAAATCTGTTTTAAAATAGCATAAAAAAAAAAAATAAGATACTTAAGAGTAAATTTCACCAAATGAGTGAAAGACTTGTACATTGAAAAGTATGCGATACTGTTGGTGGGAATTGAAGAAGACCCAAATAAATGAAAAGACATTTCATGTTCACAGATTGGAATACTGTTGATATGGCAACGCTCCCTGAATTATCTGCAGATTCCATGCAATCCTATCAAAATTCCAATTAGCCTTTTTTTTGTGGAAATTGGTAAGCTGATCTTAAAATATGTATGGAAGTTCAAGGGACCCAGAATAGCTAAAACTATGTTGGAAAAGAAGGAAGTTGGAAGACTCACTCTTCCAATTTCAAAACCAACCTACAGTAATCAAGACTGTGGTACTGGCATAGGGATAGACATATATATAGATCAATGGAACAGAATTGATAGAGAAATAGACCCATACATCTGCAGTCCACTGATTTTCTTTTCTTTTTTTAATGTTTATTTATTTTTGAGGGAGAGAGAGAGAGAGAGAGCGTGTGCGTGAGAGTGGGGGAGGGGCGGAAAGAGACAGAGACACAGAATCCAAAACAGGCTCCAGGCTCTGAGCTGTCAGCACAGAGCCCGATGCAGGGCTTGAACTCACAAAGCATGAGATCATACCTGGGCCAAAGTCAGATGCTTAACCAGCTAAACCGACTAAGCCACCCAGGTGCCTCTACAGGCAACTGATTTTCAACAAAGATGCCAATACTGTTGGGTGGAGAAAAAAAAATCATTTTTTTAGCAGATGATATCGGGACAAACTGGATTGCTGATGCAAAAAAATGAAGTTGGGTTCCTACCCTAACATCATCTGCAAAAACTAACTCGGTGGATTAAAGACCTTAGAACTTTTAAAGCTTTAAGGCTGTGAAACTCTTAGAAGAAACACAGGTATAAATCTTCATACCCTTGAGCTTTTCAATGAGGTCTTACATATGGCACGGAAAGCACAAGCAACAAAAGAAGAAAATAGATAAATCAGACTTCATCAAAATTTAAAACACATTTGCTTCAAAGGACATTCATCAAGAAAGTTGAAAAGACATCTTATGAAATGGGAGAAAATATTTGCAAATCGTATATCTGATAAGGGTCTATCATACAGAATATATAAAGAAAAGAAATCTGAAACTCAACAACAAAATGACAAGCAACCTCATGAAAATATGACCAAAGCACTCAGAATAGACTTTCCTCCAAAGAAGACATACATGGCCCAGAAGCACAGGAAAGATGCTATCAACATCATTAGTCATTAGAGAAATGCAGATCAAAACCCCAAAGACGTATCATTTCATACCCACCAGGTTGTTACAGTTTTTGAAAAGAAAAGAGAAAATAATAAAGTATTGGCAATTCATGTGGAAAAACCATGCCTCGCTGGCAGGAATACAAAAGTAAAATGGTGCGGCCGTGGTGAAAAATAGTTTGGCCGTTTCTCCAAAAGTTAAGTGTAGAGTTAGCCTATGACCCAGCAGTTCCACTCCTAGGTGCAGACCCAAGGGAACAGAAAATGTGTTCCCACAAAAACTTACACACAGATGTTCATGGCAGTATCATTCATGATAGCCACAAGGTGGAAACAACTCAAATGTTTATCCACAGATGAATGGATAAAGAAAATGTGGTACATCCATACAATGGAATATTACCCAGCTGTAAAAAGGAACAAAGCGCCGATTGTTACCGCAACAAGGATGAACCTTCGAAAACATTATGGGATGTGGAAGAACCCAGACCCGGCAGGCCACACATTGGGTATGGAGTTCTCTTTTAGGGTGATGAAATATGCTGGAAAAAGATTGTGGTGATGGTGACACAACCTTGAAATATACTAAACAAAACCAAACCCGCTGAATTGCATACTTGAAGGTGGTGACTTTATATATATGTGAAGTATATCTCCATTTTTTTAAAAAAAGTATGGAGAGGTCCCTTGTGCCCTTGCCCACCAGCGTCCCCCAGTGCTAACATCCTGTATAACTGTAGCACATTATCAAACCCAGGAAATTGACATTAGTATCAGGTGCACACCTTTGTACACACATCCGTGTGCGTGTGCGTATGAGTCCTATGCAATGTTATCACTCATGTGTAGATTCATGTAACCACCACCCCATCAAAATACACAAACACAAAATACAACAGTTCCATCACCAGAGAGGGATTCCCCCTCGCAACCCTTTACAGCCATACTCCCCCCACACACACACACCCATCCCTAACGTTGGCAACCGCTGATCTGTTTTCGCTTCAAGAGTGCTATATAAAAGGAATGATCTTGTATGTAATCTTTTTGAGACTGGCTTTTTCCACTCAGTATAATGCCTTTGACATCCATCCAAACTGTGTGTGTCCATAGCTTGTTCCTTTTGATTATGATAATTTATTAAATTGGGGCTACTTCTGAGGGCAGTCCAGCATATCCCTGAAGGGGGTAGATCTGTATTAGGTTAATTCTGGAAGAGGGAAGCACCTTAATTAGGAATGAGAAAGGGACCTCCTGTCTCCCCTGACCATCCATTCTAAAAATGCCCTTCCATTGGCCATTAAGAATTCACTCTTATTTTCTTTGTCGAATTTATCCCTGCCTGGTTGGGGTTTGTCTTTGTTTTTGTTTTTTTTTTTTTTTCCTGGCAGTATTACTTGTTTGCTTCCCCGACCAGTGCAGAGCTGGGACCTGGTGGGCCAGGCTCCGCCACCCACCCCTGACTGTAGTTCGGCACCTGCCCCACAGGAGGGTATTTGTATTGAGCAAATGGGTAACAGACTCTGTGAGAGCCTCCCCGGCCCTCTGGCCCTTCCCACGTCTGTGCGTGCTGGCTGTACTTCCCACTGATAATTCTCTGACGGAGGATTGCTTTTCTGGCCTCCGGGGCCCACTCTGCCTCCCGTGCAGCGGGCCCAAACCGGTGGGGAATGGAGCCCCCAGGAGCAGCCCTCAATCTACGCTGGTGGGCATTGGGGTATGAATACCCCAGCTCCCTTGTCCCGGGGGTGGAGTTGCTCCGGGGCACGTTCTGCTCTGGCTCCCAGATTCCCTGGTGGCACTGAGCTCCAGATGCCACAGGAGCGGGCTCTCTTGGTAACACACTCTTTATGGAATGCCTTTCCTCCCCTCCTCTTCCCCATGCTCCTTTGGTGTCCAAATAATCTCCTGACACTCAAATCCTTGACTCAGGGGTCTGCTTCTGAGAGAATACAAACTAAGACAGCATGAATGAATGGATTAAAATAGGTGTACATCCTTACTCCACCACTGAGGCGAGCCACACCCTTTGCTCCCTTGCTGAGCTGTGACGGGAGGGTTACAGCACTCGTCCCCTCCCAGGGCTTTGAGAGAACCCAGTGAGGTCACAGCGGCGGCAAGAGGGAACCCTGATTCTTGTTCTGCCGTCTCTGTTACTGCCTGTGATGGACAGGTGCAGCAGACGCTCGGCCTGCTGGCCTGGCATCCGGGGGTTCGCGCAGCGTGCCTCGGCCAGCCCTCAATGGCTTCCCATCAGCCTTCATCTCAGAGACTCTGTCTGCTAATGAGGCCCTGAGTTACCCGCAGGTTAATGTTCTTTGACTTTGAACACCATGATTCCCACTTAGTCCTCCTGTTATCCCTCCTGCTGACAGAAATGTGATGGGAAATCAATGACAGTCCCCTCGCCCGTGTCTAAGGGTCAGCCTTCAGACTCTTCCTTTGTCAAGCAGCCACAGTGACCCAGTTTAGGCCCCAACTTGGGGAACGAATGAGATGCACCCGTTGGAAGCTGAAATGTGGTCTCCTGACCCCTTGCAGCTGCCCAGAGCACTAAAAGTTCTTGCAGAGCTTGAGAAACTTGGCCGGAATAAGTCAGAACCCCTTGAACCCCTCTCTCCCCCTTAACAAAAGCAACCTCCTCCCTCCTGAAAGGCACCATTGTCACTGGAACAAGCCAGCTTTGTTCTCCCCCCGCAGCTGGAGCCTGGGCCTCGCATCTCCTGGGGGGCAGCAAAACCCCAGCGTCGTCGGCCAGTCTCCTCCCCTGGCTGTGTCAAGTAGCCGGCCTGGTCCTGGTGACAGGAGTCTACTGAGACCTTCTCAAATACACGGCGGTGCTCCGTTTAGGTGAAAGGGACAACTTCACTGGTATCAGAGATGTGGTGGTGATGTTGGCAGATGGGACTTACTGCAGCTGTCAGCCACTAGGTGGGGACCCTAGACTCAGTTGCCCGCAGGGGCCAGACAGGGCATAACCTGGAAAGAGAAGTAGGTGTGAGACTAAAACTGTGAGAGCTGGGGTGCCTGGGTGGGTCACTTAAGCATCTGACTTCGGCTCAGGTCATGATCTCACGGTTCCTGAGTTCCAGCCCTGCCTCGGGCTCCCCACTGTCAGCACAGAGCCCACTTCGGATCCTCTGCCCACTTCTCTCTCTCCCTGCCCCTCCCCAGCTCACACACACTCTTTCCCTCTCTCTCTCAAAATTTAAAACAAAACAAAACTCTAAAACTGTAGGGAGCTGTGGGGGCTGGGGTGCCCGAGAGCCCCAGCCGGCCCGGCCATGGGAGCTGTGCCCTAGGCCCCAGCCAGCAGCTGTTAGGGGCCCTGTGTTGCCCTGCATCTTGCCTGTCCACACACTAGCTCTGGAGGGAAAGGCGAAATCTCCCCATCTTTAAATGTTGGCAACAGTGTTTTTGAATACTTCATGAGCCAAACGAAACAGCTAGGCAGGCCAGATGAGCTTATAGCCTCTTCTCTAGTTGCAATGAAAAGACAGCTATTAGGAGGTAAATTTCATTCATTCATTCATTCATTCATTCGACAAAGATTCTGTGGCATCTACCATGTGTCAGGGAACCGTGCGGAAACTCTACACAGACGCTTCCCTTGAGCTCACAGTCAAGTGTGTGGAGGGCTGACCTGGACTGGAAAACAGGTGGTTGTGGGACACTGAGTAAAATGCTAACCTTAGGCACTGCAAGGAACCCTAGGTGCCTAGAGGAGAGAGTGACGGTGACAGGGAAGGGGTGACTGTGGGCGTGACAGCACATTTGGGCTGAATTTCCCTGGGAGGGAGGGGCTGGAAGAGTATTGCAAACAGAGGCCCAGCCTGTGCAAAGGCACTGAGGCCGAGCCTGCAGGGGGCTGTTTGGGAGCAGCTGTGAGTTTTCTCGGGACAGAACGTAGAAGAGGTATCCAAAGAGACGGAACAGGAGGCAGCTGGGGCTGAGAAGAGTCCCCAGATTTGGCTTTTTCCACCTGCATCTAAAGCACCTGTGGCATGGAATTTTGTTGGTGCAAAATGCACACGGCAGCAGGGCTTCCCTGCTCCTCTGGCCTTGAGAGCGGCTTTGGCAGCCTCACCGGTGGGCGGAAACCACACTCTGGGGTCCTGAGGCCTGGAAACCCTGCCAGGGAACAGAGCAAATCCTGAGGCTCGGTGCCACAGCCCCGTCCCAGTGCCTGCACCGGTTTCTTTTCTCCCTTTTCTATTTTTTAAATGTTTTTAATTCTACAGGGTTTTTACAAAAGAAAACCAAAGGCTCTGTTTGCCAGGTTAATGAATAGCACAAGTGATGGCTCTTTTCCCAACCTCCCTTCCCCTCTCACTCCCCATCCCCAGCCATCTCCCCAGAGCTGATTAGATCAATTAGAATAAAGCCCGCTGCATTTTAAATTCAGTCCGAATGGCAGAGCAGAGAGGCCCTCGAGCCAGCCTGTGCCAGGGATGAGTCAGTACCTGCTACAAAGTGCAGTCTGGGCGGCTGAGATCTAAGACTCCACCTCGGATTATGGAGAGGAGGCCTAGCCTCCTGCCCTCAGCTTGTTTACACTGGGGAGAGGCAGAAAATGGGCTAACGACTTCCCTCTCTTGCTGGTGTTTCAGAGCAAGAAAGACCCCTCCTTGTGGACGTGCCCCTTCCACCCACCGCTCCAGCTCTTTTTTGTTATCCGCAACACGAGCCGCCTGCACGACTTTGATCTAGCCAAGATCAAGGTTTGGAATTACTGGACAGCTGATGGTGTAAGTAAGGGCCCCCCCCCCCCCACTACTCCTTGGGCGTTTGACTGATGGAAGCACTTTAGCGCTGTCCAACAGCCTGAGTGCTGAAGTTGCAAAATGGGTACGCGGAGGCCCCACTGCGGCCCTTCCTGCCTGTTGCAGAATGCCTGGTGGTGCATTTCACACTGCATGGTTGGGGCCACCAGGAGCAGGGCCTCAGCTGGCAGGTGTGGCCGCCCTTTGCCGGAACTGGGGCTCAATGTTAATAGATAAGAAACAGACACACAGAGAGGTTGTGTGACATGCCCCAAGTCACACAGCAAGGAAGCGTCACAGTGAGAATTTGAACCCACGTAGTCAGACTCTGGGCCCGTTCACTTAGCCAGGGCTTCTCAGACCTTAATCTGCGATACCTTACCGGGACTCTTGCTAAAATGCAGGTTCCGATTCAGCGGGTCTGGAGCAGAGCCCAAGATTTTGCATCCACCTGTGCCAGTGTCCCTGGGGTGAGAACCCCACTCTGAACAGTGAGGCTCTTAACCTCTGTGCTCCTCTGTCCCCCCGGTTTCGGCATCCCTGCCCTCCTTTCTACCCCCACACCACCTCCCACCCCTGGGCACTTATGCTTTCTTTCTTCTCTGGGCTGTTTTTTCATGCCCTCGTTTGTATTTATTTCTTCATTCGACATTTATTGTTGAGCATATGTACCATCGGCCTTCCTGATCAGTTCGGAGGACATTGGTATCACAGACCCAGTCCCTGTCCAGGAGGTACTCCTGGTCTAAAAGCTGGCAGACAAGTAATTGTAAAAATAGGACGCAGTGTGCTGAAGGCCTTGACAGAGGTGACTGCAGAGTGCCCAGGGTTTCAAACAGAAAGCCCAGGAACTCAGCAGGGAACTCAGTGTGTGAGGAAGGACAAGACCCCCTCAGCCTGACTTGTTTCCCCTCTTATGACAGACATGGGGACAAGAATTGCTCTGCTCTCCCTTCCAACTTGTTCTCAGGGAAGCAATAATGCAAGGGAGATGAATGATGGAAACTGGTCCTCAGCTTCAATATTGTGAAAAGAGACGGCAGGGCATGGTGGGGAGTGTGGCAAACTGGTAAGCACATGCTTTAGGTAAAGGGAAGGCCACTTTTCAGCTTCAGTTAATGGCTGCTATATAGGAATGCCAGCCAGTGCTGCTAGGTCATCTGAACATTCCCAGGGAGTTGGGAATTTGGAATTTGATAGGAGCCTTTCTGGTTTGTAAATGTCAACAGCTAATTGAAATTCCTTTGAAACCACTATACAGTCAAAGCAAACTCATCGTTGGGCTGGAGTTGGCCTGTCTAGACTGTAGCCCCTGGAACGTGGAGGGAGCCTGCATCAGGCTGGGAGAGCCCAGGGAAGGGGCTTGGAGCACACAACTGAGCTGTGGCGGAAAGAGACAATAGCACAGAGCCAAGGTAGAAAAGAAGAAAGCGGGTCCCAGGTGGGGAGCCCCGCATGTGCAAAGGCACTGAGGTGTGGAAGGGTGCAGCCTCTGAACTGCTCTCGCTGTCCCCAGGCCCAGGCCTCCAGTCCGTCTCCAGCAGCCCCTGGGAGGTCTGATCGTCATTCTTTGCTGCTTCACACCCTCAGAGGCTCCCCCTGTCCCAGAGGACCCAGGTCAAACCCCTTACCGTGACATCAGGGCCTCGTAATCCCTGTGCGCCAGGCCCTGTGTCTCCCATCAGCCCCTGCCCCTTGCTGGCTCCACGCTCCGGAGTGTCAGCTGCTGTGACTCTCTACCACCCCACATGGCAGTTACCCTGTAGGCCTTGGACCCTCCCATCTGGCTCAGCTCGAAGTGCCCGCCTCTGCCGTAGATTCCTGGAAAACGAGACATCATTTTCTCCAGGAAGCTGGCCCTGACCCCTGGCCCTTATGCCACTTCTGGCCCTCATGAATATGTTCCATCATCCCCATACTGGGATTGACACCTTCCTCCCCCAGACCACCGTGGGCACCTGGGGAGCAGGACCTGTGCTGTCTCCACGTCAAGACCCTGCGAAGTAGAAATGCATGGTTGCCAGCTGAAGGAATGAGTTCATTCCCCAGAACCCACAAGCAGCTGTCTTACACTTTTTGATATCCAGATGAGACACAGAGAATCAGAGTTCCGGGTGTTTGAGCAGGCTCGTACGGAAGGTTAAAGCTGAGGATCAAGTCCAGGGGAGTCTGCCCCTCCTCCCTCCTTCCCATCCCCCCCATCCTGTACTTCTTCCTGCTAATTCTCTCAGCCGCCCCCCCCCCCCCCCCCCCCCCGGGCGTCCAGCTGTGTGCTTAGGGGCTGTCCTCCAGGCCCTAGTGGGACCTCCACCCCTGTGTAGCCGCGGACACTACCAGCAGGTAGGGCCATGCTCTCTCCTCTTGGGCACTTCCTGGCAGGTGGTCGTCAGCATCTTCTGGAATGAGTAATGGAACAGTGCTGACTGCCCAAGCCCGTGCCCTGTGGCTCAGCCCTGTCATTGACTATACGTCTCAGGCCAAGAAAAGCGGATTTGATGTGCTGGATTACAAAGCAGATAAGCTTCATCCCTTTTGGCCGCGGCCCGCCTTTCTTCTTGAACCTGCACTCAGGCTTCCCTGTGTGCGAAGAATAAAAAAGAGGAGCAGGACGTCAGGGTGTCGTTGCGGGTGCTTTGGGGAGCCTCGGCTGCGGGGATTAGAGTCCTGAGGAGGTATCTCTACACGCAGAGTGGAGTGCGGAGGACTGCAGTCCCTGACAGGGGTGCTGCTTATGTAACGCACACCCGTCTGTTGCCAGAATTTACCGGGGGCAGAAAGCACAAACAAATGCAGCGGCAGGTTGGTTTGATTTAATATTCTCCGGAGAATGCTATTACTGTGTGTTTTAGAGGAGATAAACTGAGACTTTATAGGAAATATAGCTCAGCCTGGTAGACACGGCTTGTTAATACAGTGTTTTGTGTATGGGAATCCAAGGAAGAAAAGTTAAATGGGGGGAGCTAATCCAACCAAGGCGTATTGAGAACATAAGACGAGAAGGTGCTAGAAAAAGGGAAGCCTCTCTTATTGCAAAATATGCCGCCCGTTAAATCCCCAGGCTAACTTTTCTGGGCTCCTCTCCCCCTCATCAGGTGAGGCGGTGGGTGTGGGCTGGCCCCAAGGGGAGGGACTTCAGGGGAAGGGAAGACACAGAGGCTGGAATCCATCCACACAGGCAAACAGAAGGCAGCACACAGATGTCTGTCCTTGTCACAGCTGCCGTTTATCCAGTGCCGCGTCCATCAGGCGGGCGTGAGGCACCCAAATAACACCAATAACTGAGCGAATGAATCATCTCGATGACCCCCAATAATCCTACAAGGTGGTGTCAGCCTTGGAGGTGAAGAAGCTGGGGCTTAGAGTAGCGAGCTCCTAGGGGGCAGGTAGACTGTGTCTTTTTTACCAGCTCTGCTTGGCAATGGCTGCCTGGAGTGCTGTCTTGGGAAGGATCTGGAACCTTCCTTCTGGTTCAAAAAGAAGAGGGTGTGTGATTGATCAGTGATGTCGGCCTCGGGCTCAGGAGGAGGATGTGATAATACGTCTGTCACATTTTTTGATACTTGTCAGATTCCACGACTTGGCCCAGCTAGTGACTTGCAGGGGACACGGTGGAGAGGGGAGCGTGAGAGGTGTTGGTTTTTCTGGTTTTTGTCTCAGCACCGCCCCCACCCCTGCAGAAGAGAGGGGGAAGGAACCAGAAGTCTCCCTTACTCTCGTGTGTAGTAACCCATCCAAAAAGTGGGCTTTCGGCCGCTCCCCAGGGTCTGTGTTTCCCTTTGTAATAAGCCCGTTAGTTATCTGCTATCTGGTGGCACCCTTCAGGAACGACAGGCACGTTGTCACCATCTTCGCCCACAGCATAACCGGTGCCGATGCCACTTCCATTTGGTCACAACAGCGAGTGAGGCAGGACGGACACCCAGGGGTGTATTTCATACACAGAAAAGCTGCTCCTTAGATAGTTTATGAATGAATGGATGTCAGAGTTCCCCAGCAGTGTAACTCTGTGATATGCTATGGCAGTCTAAGCCCCTGCTGCCCCAGAGAACTTTCTACAATGATATCAACGCTCTGTGTCTGCCCCGGCCGGTTCAGTAACCCCCAAGCCACGGGTGGCTGTTGAGAACTTGCAGTGTGGCCAGTAACTAAGAAACTGCATTTTATTTTATTTTATTTATTTATTTATTTATAATTTTTTTCAAACGTTTATTTATTTTTGAGACAGAGCGAGAGACAGAGTGCAAGAGGGGGAGGGGCAGACACAGGGAGACGCAGACTCTGAAGCGGGCTCCAGGCTCTGAGCTGTCAGCACGGAGCCTGATGCGGGGCTTGAACTCATGAACCGTGAGATCATGACCTGAGCCGAAGTCGGTCACTTAACCAACTGAGCCTCTCAGGCGCCCCTTATTTATTTATTTTTAATTGAGGTGTAATTGACATATAAGACTGTATTCGTTTTAGGGGTACAGGCTTTGAGATAGGTACATATTGCAAATAATCACTAAATAATAAACGAAACTAAATAATCAGTTTAGTTAACGTCCACCAGCTCACATAGTTACAAAAATTTTTTTTCTCATGATGAGAACTTTTAAGATCAACTTTCTTAGGCACTTTCAAATTTACGATACAGTATTGTTAACTACAGTCACCGTGCTGTATGTTACATCCCCAGGACTTTTCTATCTTGTACCTGGAAGTTTGTGCCTTTTGGTGCTCCTCCCCCCTTATCACCACCTCCCACTTCCTGCCTCTGGCAACCACCAGTCTGTTCTCTGGATCTATGTGTTCAGGTTTGTTTGTTTGCTTTTTAACATTTATTAATTTTTGAGAGACAGAGGCAGAGCACAAGCAGGGGTGGGGCAGAGAGAGAGGGGGGCACGGCATCCGAAGCAGGCTCCAGTCTCCGCGCTGTCAGCACAGAGCCCAATGGGGGGCTCGAACCCACGGACCACGAGATCGTGATCTGAGCCGAAGTCGGAGGCTTAACCTACTGAGCCACCCAGGCACCCCTGCGTTTGGGTTTGGTTTTTTTTGTTTTTTTTTTTTAATTTTTTTTTTCTCAACGTTTTTATTTATTTTTGGGACAGAGAGAGACAGAGCATGAACGGGCGAGGGGCAGAGAGAGAGGGAGACACAGAATCGGAAACAGGCTCCAGGCTCCGAGCCACCAGCCCAGAGCCTGACGCGGGGCTCGAACTCACGGACCGCGAGATCGTGACCTGGCTGAAGTCGGACGCTTAACCTACTGCGCCACCCAGGCGCCCCACGTTTGGGTTTTTTTTTAAGCCGCACGTGTGAGTGGGATGATGCAATATTTGCCTTTCTCTGTCTGACTTATTTCACTTAGCGCAGTGCACTCAAGGTCCATCCATTTGCGAACGGCGAGGTTTCATCTTTTATGGCTGGGTAATATTCCACTGTGTGTATGTGCCACAACTTCCTCGTCCATTCCCCTGTCCGTGGACGTGTGGGTTGTTTCCGTGTCTTGGCTGCTGTAAGTAATGCTGAGGTGGACATGGGGGTACCCGTATCTTTTCGAGCTAGTGATTGCATTTCATGCGGATAAATCCCCAGATGCAGAACTGCGGAATCACGTGGAAGTCCTGCTCTTCATTCTGGGGGGAGCCTCCATACTGTTCCCCATAGTGTCTGCTCCATGTCACGGAGCCACCAACGGTGCGCAGGGTTCCCTTGTCTCTGCATTCTTGCCCACGCTTATCTCTTACGAGAAGCTGCATCTTACCTTTAATTTGACTGCAACGCCAGCCGCCATCTGTGGCTGGTGACCGTGTGTGGCACCGCACGGATCTTGGCACTCAGGGTGTCGTGCTGAACAAACAGACAAGGCCCTGTCCACACGGCCCTGTCCCTTCTCGTGGGGAAGGGCAACGGACAAGGATATAAACGAATAATGTAATTTCAGGGAGCGCTAAGTGTCCCGAAGACGATGTAATAGGGCCGTGGGGGAGGGGCATGGGGAGGAGGAGGCCGGGCTGCTTTGAGTAGCGAGAGACCTTCCATCAGAGGCCAGAGCCGGAGCAAAGGCCCTGAGGCAGGAACATGCTTAGCACTTCTAGGATAGGAGTCTAGGCCGCGGCCGGGGATACTGAACAAAGGAGAGGGTAAGGGGAGGTCCCTGAGATGGGTGGGAACCAGGTCGCGTGGGCCTCCCTGGCTCAGATCTTAAGCCCGGAGAGGCAGAATACAGAGAAGTGGTCAGAGCCCAGGCACCAGGGCCAGCCCAGCTGGGGCAAGTCCTGGCTCCTCCTCTTCCGCCTCTTCCTGGCTGTGTGACCTTGGGCATGTTGCTCTGCATCTCTGTGCCTCCGTTTCTTCATCCATAAAACTGGGTAATTATTCTTCAGTTAATACATATAAAGCTCTCAGAATGACTCCTGGGCTTTGTGAGTCTTATACAAGTGTTAGCAGTTGGCGTCGTGATTGGAGGGTTTTGAGCCAGGGGTCATAGAATATGAGGAATTTAAAAGATGACTCCGGCCGCTGTTTGGGGAGTGGCTTAGAGGGAACAGGGAGCCCCCACAGGAGGCTTCTAGCATCGTCTAGCTAAGGGTCATGGTGGCTTGGATGAGGGGCCTGGTGCTTATGGGGTGCCCCACGGGGAGACTCGCTTCATCCCAGGACAACGTTTGCATTTCCAACAAGGCCTTTGTTTGGGGCAGAAGGGAGAATTTTCAAACAAACGTGGAAGGAAAGAGATGGGCTCAAACAACCCACGTACCCCTCACCTGCTCCCGTGGTAATCGGCATCCCGCCCTTCTGGTTTCATTTACTTCCCACCACATGGATTGTGGCTCTCATACCATTCCACTCATCAGTTCTTCAGTGCACATCTCTAACAGATAAGGAGTTTGTTTTTATGCAACTCCAATGCCACTGTCATGCCTGGCGGTAATTGGTTATTGTGCGCCACAGCCCGGTTCGTGTTCAAGTATCCCTAATTGTCTCAATTTATTTATTTATTTTTAGTTTACATCCAAATTAGTTAGCATAGAGTGCAACAATGATTTCAGGAGTAGATTCCTTAGTGCCCCTTACCCGTTCAGCCCATCCCCCCCTCCCATAACCCCTCCAGCAACCCTCAGTTTGTTCTCCATATTTAAGAGTCTCTTCTGTTTTGTCCCGCTCCCTGTTTTCATATTATTTTTGCTTCCCTTCCCTTATGTTCATCTGTTCTGTGTCTTAAAGTCCTCATATGAGTGAAGTCATATGATAATTGTCTTTCTCTGACCAATTTCGCTTAGCATAATACACTCTAGTTCCATCCACATAGTCGCAAATGGCAAGATTCCATTCTTTTGGATTGCCGAGTAATACTCCGTTGTATGTATATACCACATCTTCTTTATCCATTCATCCACCGATGGACATTTGGGGTCTTTCCATGCTTTGGCTATTGTCGATAGTGCTGCTATAAACATGGGGGTGCATGTGCCCCTTCGAAACAGCATCCCTGTATCCCTTGGATAAATGCCTAGTAGTGCCATTGCTGGGTCATAGGGTAGTTCTGTTTTCAGTTTTTTTGAGGAACCTCCATACTGTTTGCCAGAGTGGCTGCACCAGTTTGCATTCCCACCAGCAATGCAAAAAAGATCCTCTTTCTCTGCATCCTCGCCAACATCTGTTGTTGCCTGAGTTGTTCATGTTAGCCATTCTGACAGGTATGAGGTGGTATCTCATTGTGGTTTTGATTTGTATTTCCCGGATGATGAGTGATGGTGAGCATCTTTTCATGCATCAGTTGGCCATCTGGATGTCTTCTTTGGAGAAGTGTCTATTCATGTCCTTTGCCCATTTCTTCACCGGGTTATTTGTTTTTTGGGTGTTGAGTTTGAGAAGTTCCTTATAGATTTTGGATACTAACCCTTTATCTGATATGTCATTTGCAACTATCTTCTCCCATTCTGTTGGTTGCCTTTTAGTTTTGCTGATTGTTTCCTTGGCTGTGCAGAAGCTTTTTACTTTGATGAGGTCCCAGTAGTTCATTTTTGCTTTTGTTTCCCTTGCCTCCGGAGGCGTGTTGAGTAAGAAGTTGCTGCAGGCAAGATCAAAGAGGTTTTTGCCTGCTTTCTCCTCGAGGATTTTGATGGCTTCCTGTCTTGCATTGAGGTGTTTCATCCATTGTGAGTTTATTTTTGTGTCTGGTGTAAGAAAGTGGTCCAGGTTCACTCTTCTGCATGTCGCTGTCCAGTTTTCCCAGCACCATTTGCTAAAGAGACTGTCTTTATTCCATTGGATGTTCTTTCCTGCTTTGTCAAAGATTAGTTGGCCATATGTTTGTGGGTCCATTTCTGGGTGTTCTATCCTGTTCCATTGATCAGAGTGTCTGTGTCTGTGCCATAAAAATTGGGTTTTTAAAAAATGTTTGTTTATTTTTGTTAGAATGCAGGCAGAGAGGATGGGGGGACAGAGGATCCGAAGCAGGCTCCCCGCCGACAGCAGCGAGCCCGATGATGGGCTCAAACCCACAAACCCCAAGATCACGACCTGAGCCGAAGTCAGATGCTCAACCAACTGAGACACCCAGGTGCCCCCCAAATTGTTTTTTTTTGTAGTTGTTTTGTTTGGATTAAGACCAAACGTGGCAGTAGCTTTGAAGTCAAAGGTGCAACTGAGGTATAGCCGAGTCTGAGCGACCTGGTGATGGTGCCCCATGGCAGGGTCTGGGCAGCCTCGAGCCTGGGGAGCACCATGCATCTTAGTAGGGTGGCTGGTGGGAAGGGGACCGACCCAGGTGCGTGACCTCGGGCTTGGTCTAGGCCACTGTCAGTCACCAGAGGGTGCTGAAATCTGGGAGCCGAGTCCACACTCAGGAGGTTAGGGGCATGGTAACCTTGAGAGCCCCAGGAGTCCTGGGTCTGAAACAGGCCCCCAGCCTGCAGGGGCAGGAGAGGCAAGCAGAGAATTCGGCCTTCGGAGAGGGGCCTCAACAAGGTGTTGAGGATCCAAGCAGCAGGTTGGGGATTCAGGACCAGACGACCTCCCAGCAGGGAGGAGTGCACAGATGTAGAACCAGGACGGAAGCCGAGACCCCTGCCCTGGGCTGTGCGGACTGTAGCGGGAACAAGTGGTAGCTGGGCTAGACAGATGTCTGAGTAGGGGAGGGCTGCCCGCATGCAGGTGCCGGTCTCAGTAAATCCTGGGCCCCCTAGGGGTTGGGGCTCCCCCTCCCACCTCCGGCCTGCCTTGACCAGCATTGACTGAGTAGCTGAGCCTACTGATTAAAGTTCTCAGTCCCAGAGATAGAGTATCAGTCAGGATTCTCTTGGTAGCAAAGAACAGAAAACCTAATTAAAACGGACGTAAGCACAGGGTGACTCAGTTGGTTGAGCATCTGACTCTTGATTTTGGCTCAGGTCATGATCTCATGGTTTGTGCGTTCGATCCCTGCATCAGGCTCCATGCTGACAGTGCTAGAGCCTGCTTGGGATTCTCTCTCTCTGCCCCTCCCCTGCTCACACGCTCCTGCACTCTCTTTCTCTCTCAAAATAAATAAATAAACTTAAAAAAAAAAACTGACATAAGCACAAAAGAGAGTTCATCAGCTCTTATAACAAGAGAGTATAGGGAATCTGGCTTCAGGCATGGCAGGATCCAGGAGTTCACATGATGTGGTCCAGAATCTACCTCCCTCTACCATGCATCTCTGCTTTCCTCTATATTGGCTTCATCCTCAGTCTCCAAGGGGTGGCACTTAATGGTGTCAGACTCCTTATTATATCAGCCCTTGCAGAGATTGTCCTCCTGAAAGGCCCAGATCTAGGACATGCCGGCCAGGCAACCTGGGGTGGGGTTCACGTTATCCCTCTGAAGAGAGGTTGGGGGAAGGACGGATGCCTGGTGGAAAATTGAGGTGCTCTCTCCACGAGAAGGGAACACGTAGGAAATGATATCCAAACGAGGTCTTTTTACTTTTTCTCCAAGAACACAGAAGTCACGTGCCGTCGGACAAATTCATCGGCTCCCAGATCTAAACCTTCCCTAAAGCTTAACTTCTGAACCGAGCTTCCTTTCATTCTGGCCCCCCGACGCTTGTCTTTGGCATTTCTGCCCAGCAGTCCACGGACCCTCCCAACGCCGCATCCCCGAGCCCAGGCTGGTCTGTCCCAGCCGGTCTGGTCCCCTGCTCCCTTTTGCGGCCTCCTACCCCTGAGTCCTCCTCTTCTCCCTCTGCCCCTTGCTGGGCATCCCTAAGTCCTGCTATTTCTGTGGCCAAAACCTGTCTCCTTCAGGACCCAGCTGCCCCTTCGGCCCGCAGACCCCCGAGCGAGACGCCCCCCATCTCCATCTCTACTCGCTTAGCCTCTCAGCCCTTAGCCTCATCAGCAGGGGCTTATCGATCGCCCACACTCCGCTGTTGTGCTGGGGCCAGGAATCAGATGTGCTGTCTACGCCTGCCAGCTCACACCCAGCGGCATCAGAAACGAACCACAGTTCAACGAGGCCAGTGCGGTGACGTGGGATGAGTCGGGGCATGAGCCGGGGACCTCGCAGCTGCATTCGAAGCCTCCAGGGAGAGTGGCACAGCCCCCTGCCGTGACCCCTCCCTGGTCCATCCTGGGAAGAAGGCCACCACGGAGGCTGTGTCCCCGGCCAACCACAGGCCGCTCGCAGACAGATTTCAGCCGGCTCCCAACGGCCTTTGCAAAATTCTTTGCGTTGCCAACTTTGAAAAGTTGGGCGGTTTTACATGAAAACGGGGATTTTCGACTTTTATTGAGAAAGGAAGCTGTGGCGACCCCAGGCCACATCCGCACCTGGGAGCCGTGGCAGAGCTCCATCACGGCGCCACCGTCCTCCCCGCCCCTGCTAGTCTCCCCGGCACAGTGACACGGGCATCACACCATGTCGCCCCTCCCACGTGCGATGCTCACCCGGACCCTGCACGCGTGTGCATGCGTGTGTGTTGAGGACCTCCCCCGCTCCCAGCCCCCCAGAGCGGCCCCTCTGGCTCTTCCGTCCTTGCCCAACTCTTCTCTCCCTCTGGTCTCCATAACACTGTCCTCTTCACTACGCCTTTGCCCCTGCTGTTCCCACAACCTGGAGTGCCTAGCCCGTCTTACTTAAAAAAAATTTTTTGTTTAACGTTTATCCATTTTTGAGAGAGATCGAGTGCAAGTCAGGGAGGGGGCAGAGAAAGAGGGAGACACAGAATCCAAAAGAGGCTCCAGGTTCTGAGTTGTCAGCACAGGACCCGACACGGGGCTCGAACTCACGAACCTCGAGATCATCGCCTGAGCTGAAGTCAGACGCTTAACCCACGAGGCCACCCAGCCTGTCTTATCACGGACCCCGCCTTTCGGGGACGTCAGGGTCCTTGTGTCTTCACACACAAGCCTGCTGCACGCCTCTAGCCTGCCCCAGGCCTCTTCCGGCATCTCTGGCTGCACCCTTCCAGGCACCAGGTCACATGCTTCCCCAGGTGTTCCTCAGTTTGCTGAGGCTCCGATATCCCCGGCTTGTGCCCCCTGGTCAAATCCGCCCTGCAGGTGTACCCCTGCAGGGGGTTGTACAGCTTGTGGACCACTTGACGACGTTTGAAAACTGGCTCTGGGTGAACTGGCCACATTGCCCGTGTGCCTCGGCCCGGAGGTAGGGGAGTCCTGACCTGAGACAGGGAGAGTGATGCTGAGCCCCACGCGAGAGTGGATGGGACTCCTCCTGTGCCTGCTGCCAGCCTCTGCCTGCAACAAGGGGATCAGGGAGTCTCCCGGCCACGTTAGCCCTGAGTAGCGGCCTTGGCAGGTACATACGTCTGGGGCAGTAGAACGGGTACAAGACCATGATGGTAGCTTACATTTCGTGAGTACGTGCTGTGTGCCAGGCAGTAGGCAAAGGGACTTTGCATGTATCAGCCCAGTTCTTCCGTCCAGCCATCCTGTAAGATGGGTATGGCGTGATGGGCTCCATTCTGCAGATGGAGAAACTGAGGCACTGAAAAGCAGAGCATCTTGCCCGTGGTCACATGACTACCACGCGGTCTGGTGCCCATCACATGGTCCTGCCTTTCAGTGGAGACTGTGGTCACCGGAGAGCTGTGCCCCATCAAGGCAGCGGCCACTGCCTTTCAGCCCTGGCCGCATGATGCCAGGTGGCCTCAATGTTCAAGAGAGGCCGGAAATGCACATTGTTACATGAAAGCTCCCGATTTGTAGATCTTATTGACTCGTTTTGAAAATTTTAACAGCTCCGGGAGCCAGCCCGGCACAGATTTAGCCATAGAGCTGCTTGTAACCCGATCTGTCAGGTCCCGTCCACGTCTGTTG
Organism: Lynx canadensis; assembly: GCF_007474595.2. Lineage (NCBI taxonomy): Eukaryota > Metazoa > Chordata > Mammalia > Carnivora > Felidae > Lynx > Lynx canadensis. Next base: position 22,117,884 of record NC_044318.1, read on the forward strand.
TCCTGAGTGTGTGACGTTGGGAGGGTCAGAGTGCTTGGCCCAGAGCCCGGCAGGTACTAGGTGCTTGTTAAATGTCACGGTGCCTCACCGTCTTCTTCAAGTTTCTCCATCACAAAAATGGTTTTCATTGTCCTTCTTCTCAGGGGACATGTGAAAGGCCACTGAGATCTCTTCCCCATAAAACATTCAAGTTCAGGTGCTCCGGGACAGAGCACGTTCAGTTCCCAGAGCTAGGCCCCAAGATACCTAGGGATTGGGCCTCTTCCCTGTCCTTGAAGATCTCACATCCAGGTGAGGACAGGCACGCACATGTGGACACTCAGCAGCTGAACGTCCCCGCACGTTCAGCTGCCCATATCCAGCTTGTAAGCCCAGCTCCGAGAGCCCAGAGGAGGGGAGGAGGGGCAGATAGGGAGGGCCGAGGGGTTCCTGGACGAGTCAGCCCCTGAGCCAGGTCCCGAAGCCTGCACGGTGGGTCCCGGGCAGCAGTGGCTCAACCCCAAAGCCCCCCTCACCCCCGCCCCTGATAAGCCTACTGTCAGGGTAAACCCCTCCCGGTCCGCCCAAAGCCCCTATCTCATGACAGAGCCTACGGAGTGGGGCCTTCAGGATGGCCCCCCCCCCCCAGGCTTCCCATGAATGAGGCCCAGCCATCGTGCCTCTGGCCCAACTTCAGTTGGGTGCCCAGGGAAGGGTCTGCTCTCACGGACCCTCCAGGGCATTCAGCATGTAGGCCCAGCCGGGGCTGGCTCCAAATGTCATTCTGCCGGCGGTGCCTCAGGCAGGTGTTTGTCTCTGGGGAAAGCACTTCATGAATGCAAATACCCACGGAGCTGCACCGCCATTAATCTTTGCTGAGCAGTCGTGCGCTCATTGGAAGGGGTATGTCACTCGACACCGGGGCCACGCGGGGAATTGGCCTTGCAGAGTCAGTCAAATGACTTAGATTGGAATAATATTAATACCGATGTATTAAAAATGCATGACTGTCTCAACATGGCTGGTTCTCGGCGCCTGTAAAGAAGGAAGATACAGAAGGATGACAAAGTCGGGATGTGGACGAGGAAGGATGTTCCCACAAATCACATGCCAACCGTAGGGTTTCACGAAGCGTCCTTTTGAAAACCCATTACGGAAGGGGTTTGAGGCAGCATCAACAGGGGCATAAAGGTAACTCTAGTTAAGCAAGGAAGAAAACATGAGCGTCAAGGAGACAAGAGTATACACACACACACACACACACACACACGTGCGCGTGCATGACTCTTAAAGATTAAGGCGGTAGGCAGAATTTCACCCTGGACTTCTTGGAGGCCAGGCCAAAGCGGGAAACAGTCAGGACTAAAGGGCTGCTTATTGGAAAGGGAGGAAGCAGCCTGGTTCTTTAGAAGCGGGAGAATCTTCTCCGCATATCCTCGTCCAAAGACATACCACATACAGAGCTTTACTGCGGGGACCCCGAGCAATAGGGACGCGCAGAATCTTCCACACTGCACGCGTGCATCTCACATGGTGTCTAACCCCGCCCCTGAGCTGTGGTGACGGGGACATCAGTATGTACGTAGATATGGAGAAAAAATCTGGAAGGGCACATGTGCACACACTCCCCACCCAGTGCCCACAGTGATTGCCCCCGGGGGTGAGGAGGGAGCCAGGGTGGGGACGGGAGAGACTGGGTCCACGGGAACTTACTAAAAGCTAGACGTGGAGTCAGAGCTCCGGCCAGGGCAGGGGATTCTGCCCGTGGCCAGACCTTCTCTGGATCTAGCTTGACCCCAAGGGAGATGCCAGGCAGAGTGGCTAACTGCTCGTGCGCACGAGCGGCGTGACCTCAGGGAAGGCTGAGCCTCACTGTCTTCATCTGCAAGATGGGTCCTAATGCCCACCATGCGGATTTGCTCCAAGGGCTGCGTGAGACGATGCAGCCTTTTAGTTTCTTCACCCTTGGAATCCCCGGAGAAGTGGCCACTGCATGGTTCCCCGCCAGGGAGCCCACTCTGGTGATCGTTGGGCCAAATCCACCCACAGATGCTGCTTCTTTGGCCGCAGAGTGCTGGAAACGTCTCAGATTTAAGCACCATCAGGCAAGGCCTGAGCCTCCCAGCTCCCCACACTCCCCATCACGCCCTGAGGTCCTATGTCAGTGCATCTGTTTCCCACCTCCCTGGCCCCTGCGGGCATTTGACAGTGCACCTGCTTCCCTCCTTCTGTCCCCGCTCCGCCAGACGCCTTGGAGAGAGCTGGGGCAGTGGACGGCTAGAGGTCAGGCGGTGCTCCGGGTCGTTGGCGGAATGTACACGAACACCCTCGGACAGCCGGCCATCTCATTATAAGAGCCATGGTGCCCACCTCCTGGCCATGCCGGACCGAAAGCCCTCTCCCCACCACCCCCTCCCCTCTTGCAATGAGAGTTTCTGTCTCACCAGATGTTTCCGTGGCGGTAATTGTGCAGAACTAGTCATTGAAGCTGCCCGTGCCGTCCTCCTCGAATGGCTCTTTCCTGATTAATTCCCAGCACGCGCTTGCTCTGTGCCTCCGCTAAACAGAGAACACATCCATATAAACATGTAAAAGAGTGGTTTGAGAATCGACTTTTCTGACAGTCGGCAAATAGTAGCCTACCATCCTGCAATTGGATGATTGAAGCCGGGTTCCTGTGGTGTAGCATGGGCTTGAGGGCCCCTCGTTCTAAATTGCTGCGGAACCTCTGCAGCAGTAGCTTGGTGAACTAGAAATTTAGTTAGAGCTTACTCGCCCCGCTTCCGGAAGGCAAAGGGCGGGGAATGAGCGTAGATGGACACCCCTGGGGTCTCAGATCCCGTACCTCAAAAGCAGATCAGAAGCCAGAGCGAGGTGGAAAATGATCCAACGGTGAAACAACAGGCCGCCGTTTTTCTCCGATCAGATTTGTTCTCAGAACGTCGTCAGAGAACAGTGCCATCCTGGAGAAAAGTACCTGCGTTTGGGCACTTTTAGTTCCAAAGTCAGTGTTGAGTGCCAGCCGTGCGCCAGGTACCTGCTGGGCCCTGGGATGGGATTGGCGGGGCCTCCGCTGTCTTGGGGCTGGAGTCTGAGCGGGGGAGACCGTAGCTAAGCTAAATAGCTGATAAACATGACCGTTTCAGAGACGGGAAGGAAATCAAACAGGGCGATGGGAGAGACAGGGGGCCGGATGGGGTGAGGGCTCGAGAGAGGGGCAGGAAGATCTCTCTGGGGACAAGGAAGAGCCCACCTTGCAGGTGTCTTGGACGAGACTGCTCCAGCCCAGCCCACAGGTCCCAAGGTGGCCGTGAGCCCTGCGGGATGACGGAGCAGCCATCAGACCTGTGTGTTGGGAGTGGAGGGAGGAGGAAGAGTGTGATAGGAGCCGGGGCAGAGGTCCGAAGGGGCCAGATCACATAGGCCTCGTCGGCCCCTGAAGGGCACTGGAGTTTATTCTCTGTGTAGTGGAAAATTGCTAGGGGGTTTTAAGCAGGGGGTTGCCATGACCTGTTAAGTTACTTCAAAACAAAACAAAAAAAACCCTGGCTGCTGTGTAGACAATCAAGTGTGTTTGTGTTGTGGGGGGCACGGGCACAGCAGAGAGGAAGCAGAGGCCAGGTAGGAGGCTGTGGTCATTGTCTCGGGGAGGATGGCGGCCACATGGGCTGGGGGGCAGCAGTACATTCAGAGACGAGAGGGCCGAGATTCAGGAGGGGTTTTGGAGGGAGCCCCTGGGGACTTGTGACATAAGAGAACGAGAGGAATCAGGACTCCGAGGTTCAGGCATCCCCTGACCGTTTTTAAGATGGGCGAAGACCAGGTTTGGGAAGAGGGAGTCAAGAGTTTTTGGGGGGGCAGGGGCGCCTGGCTGGCTCTGTTGGTTGAGCATCCGACTCCTGATTTCAGCTCAGGTCGTGATCCTGGGGTTGTGGTATCGAGCCCTGCGTCGGGCTCCATGCTGAGCGTGGAACCCTCGTGAGATTCTCTGTCTCTCTCCCTCTGCTCCTCCCCCCACCCCCTACCTGTGCACTCGCTCTCCAAAAGAAAAGAAAGGACTCTGTTTGGGGCATGTTAAGGTTGGGACACCTGTTGGATATCCCAGAAGAGAGGTCATGCGGTCACTTGGCTTGCTGGAGAGTTCGGGGTTGGAGATTAAAATAATCAGGAGTCAAAAAATAAAAATAATGTAAATGAAATAATCGGGAGTCATCAACGTGATGATGGTGTTTAGGGCCATGGGCTTGGATGAGGCCACCTAGTGAAAGGGTGCAGAGGAATCCGGAGGCCTAGGATTGAGCCCTGGGGCAGCCAAAGAGGAGGATCAACAAGGAGCCTGGGGCTGCAGCGGTGAGAGCTGGAAGCAGGGGAGAGACCAGGGGAGCGCAGGGCCCAGGAGCCTGGTAAGGAAATCTACCGAAGGGGAGTAAGCCGTCGCCCCAACTGAGGACCGCACATCTCCCAGGGGATCCGGCAGCCAGCTGGACCCTTCAATTTACTGTCCGAACCGGGACACTTCAGAGGGTGGAAAGTGGACTTTATGAGTGATGGCACCGGGACAACAGGAGGAAATCCCAATTGTCCCAGACTAACAAGGAGGCTTCACCCCTCCCCAGCGATTGGTGCCCTTGCCAAGCAGGGGACCACGTAGAGGTGGAGGCAAAGGCCAAGAGGGAAGGCGGGGAGGCGCAGCCGTGACAGTGACCCTCAGAACTGAACAAATTGTGGGGCATCCCTGCAGCGGACCACTCCTCAGCAATTAAAAGGAATAAAACTACTAATTCACACAACACAGGGAACCTCAGCTATGCTGTGTCAGAGAAGTCAGCCCAAATAGTGCAGGACTCCTTTTATACGAAAATTCTAGAAAAATGCAAAGTAATCTGCAGCGACAGAAAGCTGACGGGTGGCTGCCTGGGGTGAGGGGAAGCAGGGAGGGTAGGATTCCAAAGGGGTACAACGAAATTTGGAGGTGATGGATGTGTTCCTTAGCTTGACTGCGGAGCTGATATGCAGCGTATACAGGTGTTAAAGCTTACCAAGCTGTATGCTTTAAACACACATGGTTTACTGTATGAAGTATGTATTCTCTCATAAAGCTGTTTTTAAATTTTCTTCTTAAAATTTATTTTGAGAGAGAGAGCGAGAGAGCAGAGGAGGGGCAGAGAGGAGAATCCCACGCAGGCTTCGCGCTGTCAGCGCAGGGCTTGGTGCTGGGCTCAAACTCATGAACCGCGAGATCATGAGCTGAGCTGAAACAGAGTCAGACGCTTCACGGACTCAGCCAGCGAGGCACCCCGTAAAGCTGTTTGTAAAGAAAGAGTTTTGCTGTAAAGAGGAATGGACAGTCGGGGCGGTAGCAGGAGGAGGTGTGATTATGTTTTAAGCATGAACAAAGGAACATTAAATACCTGCATGAGGCAGGGCATGAGTGTCGTGGGGAGGAGACGGGAAGGCTAAGCCAGGGATCCTTCCGTGAAGGTTACTGTACGTATGTCATGCCGAGGAGTTCGGAATTCATCCCATCGGCCTGAGCTTCTCCACCTTCCAAGGAATCGTCCGGAGAACGTGTTACCGGCACAGCACCACACCACATCCCCTTGCCCCCCCCCCCCCCGCCTTCCGATAGCAGCTGAGGTGGGACTGTCCCCGGGCATGCTGACAAGGCACCGCCTCCAGTGCTCCCAGATCTCTCAGCCTTTCTGCTCAGGGCCTGATCCCAAAGCCCCAGTGGCCTCAGTTTGTGTGGTGGGGAGTCATTGCCCCCAGGGGCAGCCTTCAAAAGCGGGAAGGGGGTCAGTGGACAAACACCCCAGCCTCCCGCCTTGGGAGGGATACTTCTGAGTTGTGTTCTGTGGGTTCCTCTGAGGGCCCCAGTGGAGTGGAACACCGTGTGCATAACAGCCGGGACCTGCTCAGAAAAACACTGGGGGGTTTTCTCCTGCCCTATCTTACTCTCCCAACTCCCTCTTGGGAACAGCTTTCACATAAGCAACCTGTACTCAACCCTTGTCTCAGGCTCTGCTTTCAGGGCACCTGAAATGATACCTATGGAACCAGGGGCTCTGCATTTCCTGTGCACATCAGGCTTTCCTGACACAGAGGTCCCAGGAACCATATATTAAAGAACAGGCAGTGAAAAACAAGAACAATTTTGGAAAGGGGAGTGACTGGGCCAGACCTGCTCTTGTAGAGAACGAACTCTGGCAATGTGAAGTTGAGGTTGAAGGCAGCAAGAGACAGGAAGCAGGGAGACCAATTAGCAGGCTATTACCAATGTCCCAGCAGGGAGCAGTGGTGAGAAGGCAGCAATTGGGGCCGTCTCTTTGTGAAAGTCCTTTGATTTATAAAGTATGTAACAGTTCACACAGAAATGACACCAGCCTTATTTAACATCCCCGGTGCTATGGTTTTTTTAAAGCTTGCGTTTCCAGCATTCCACGTTTTTCTTTTTGATCTTCCGCTCCCAAAATGTGATACGTCAGCCTGGTGCCACACAGCTTCATTTTGTTAAATTTTGTGTTTTCAGGATCTTGACATTGGTGCCAAGCACATGAAGCTTTATGTCAATAAAAAGCTCATCTTTGATGGCACGTTGGACAAAGGAGGTGGAGAGGGCCCAGCTGACCTGAGCGTCCTGGTTGGCCAGAAAAACAAGAAGGAGGAAAGAATGGAGAGGAGCGTGGGTGCCCCCCCGGGAGAAGGCGGAGATGCTGGCACAGATGGGGCCCATTCACAGCCAGCTGGGGCAGCGGTAGATGTGAAGGTTTCTTCCCAAGGAAAGTTATTTGGCGAAAAGATGAATCCTCCCAATTGCACGAAAGACAATTCGTCCAAGTTAAGCGAAGACACGAGCTTATTAGCAGTCCCAGCCCCGATGCCGGCCTCGATGGGTGGCGTGCCCCGTCCTCCTGCCCTCCGCCCGGCTGCGGAATGCCCCGCCCTGGACCCAGAGCCCTCTCTGATCCAACAGCTGGAAAACCTCACGGGCAGAAAAGTCTCCGAGCCACCAGCAAAAACTCCCTCCTGGTTGCAACCTTCTGCCGCGGGGAAGGGCAGGAAGCAGGGAGGCAGGAAGCCAAAACCCCTGTGGCTGAGTCCCGAGAAGCCACTGGACCGGGAAGGCGGGCTTCCGTCTGATGACGTCATTGGCGCCAGGGGTGAGGGTCCTAGAGAGGCTGAGATCGGGGATAAAGGCCCCAGGCGTGAGCAAGGGCGAGCAAGCGGCTGGAATGTCATCGCTGGGGAGAGAGCCCAGAAGGTGACCCCCAACGTCTGTGACGACTTTGACATCTTTAACCAGCCCTCCAACAGAGAGCGCCCTGCTAGTGGGAGGAGGGGCCCGAGGAAGGACGCCCTCAGCAGCGGTCACAGTGATGGCCAGCCAACCAGCAGAGGTAAGCTCGAGAAGCGGTCTGACCCGGGTGCCGTTGTCCCCATGATACCATTTTGCTCCATGGACCCCAGATAAGGGCCTCCTCATCTGCAAAGCCAGGGGGTTTGGAAGGACAGAGAGAGAGAGAGAGAGAGAGAGAGAGAGAGAGAGGGAGATTGAGAGACAGAATCGGAAGCAGGCTCCAGGCTCCTAGCTGTCCGCACAGAGCCCGACCCGGGGCTCGAACTCACGGACCACGAGATCATGACCTGAGCCGAAGTCGGACGCTCAACTGACTGAGCCACCCAGGCGCCCCTCCCTTGTCCTTTTGTGAAGAGAAATCGGAGACGTACAATATTATTTTTCAACATTGGCAACTGATTGATATTATTTTTAAACCACTAGGTGGGTCAAAAAAAAAAAAAATCTCCTGGGAGGACTCACCTGTTTTGTCAACTTTGCAGTAGATTATACGTGAGCAGTCTGAAAGGAGGGTGCCGAAGACTGGGTTTCTGACTATTTGCACTCAGATCTGGCTACTGGGAAGGCGGGCAGCATAGCAGCTACGAGTCGAACCATTTGAATCCAGCCACTGCGACTTTGAGCTCTGGTACCTCTGGGCTGGGACTTACAGAGCCTGGCATGTCCACTTTCTGAGCCTCAGTGTCCTCATCTGTAAAATGGCACCAGTAACACCCATCCCCGTGGGAGGATAAAATGAGGTCATACGTGTGCAGCGTCGGGCACAAAAAAGCACCCGGAAGGTGTGAGCTGTTGCTCTACATCACCGTCACCCCCCCCCCCCCCGACCCCGGGATTCTGCCTCCTGGTGTATCTGTGTGCAAAGCCAGGGAATCTATTTCCTAGCGAATCAGGTCGGCATGTCTGTTATTACTATCCAGAAGACAGACCCCGGGGCCCCTGGGTGGCTCTGTCAGTTCAGCTTTGGACTCTTGCTTTCAGCTCAGGTCACCATCTCATGGTTCATGGGATTGAGTCTCTGGGATTCTCTCTCTTCCTCTCTCTCTGCCCCTCCTCCACTCGCTCTCTCAAATACCCTTAAAAAAAAAAAAAACACCACCACCCCAAAGGTCTGCATTCAGCCCACGTCTACACTCAGACATGCAGAGAATCGGTGGCCTCTTTCAGACCCCCGATGTCACCTGGGGCACCCAGGCAGGTCCCTCGGACTCAAGGTGCCTTTCCATGTGGGCGAAGGGCTCCCTTCTTCCAGAGCTCCTCGCCCCACCCCCACCTGGAGTTAACCCTGAGACTGGGTGTCAGGGAGGAGAGCAGAGCAGACGTGGGGGTGCTCTTTAAGGGTAGGGGCCATGTCTCATCTGTGTCAGGGGCCCCGGGGTCCTGACACATGGTGGGTCCTCTGCATTTGGGGAGGCGAACTGCCGTGGCTGGGTGCCTGACATATGTGTGTGTGTGTGTGTGTGTGTGTGTGTGTGTGTGTGTGTGTGTGTGTTAAGCTGGGCTCTCGTCCAGGCACGTTACTGAAATGATCCTCATTTTCTCCTCACGCCAGCCCCATTTTACAGCTAAAGAAAATGTGAGGTTTAGGTAACTCTCCTCAGGTCACGCAGCCAGGGAGGGTTAGAGCGGGATTTGAACCCAGGCCAGCCTGCTCCAGCATCCGTGCCTCAAACTAACACCCCTTTGGTGCCCCACCTCCGCAGCGCCCCCGGCGGGGGAGAGCCGGGCACTGCGGAGCCTTCCTGGTAAGACAGACCCCGCACAACCTCTGGGAGCTCCGAGGTGACGGGTGTTATTCTGACTTGTCCACGTTCAGAAGATTCTTCTCTCATTTTAATTTCTTTCTAGGCATTTCACTGCTTGGCTCAATGACACATTAAGAACCGGGCCCTTGAGATTTAATGCTTGTTAAGCCAGTCATGCTAAAAAGGAAAGTTGCTTAGAAATTTTAAATTACCCATTACGTAGAGCCAAATCCCACAGCCGTGCCCTTCAGGAAAGGCGCAAGGCAGAGCCCTCCAACGACGCTTGTAGAATGGGTGACCGCCTGAGTTCTTCCCTGGGACTGGAGTCATGGTGTCACCGAAAGACAGAGCTTGGAAATCCTTTTGTCTGACAGGGCCTCTCATTATAATGGCATCCACATCTTGGAAGGGTCCGCATCAGGGGTCCATTGGCTATGGGGGAACGAAATCACATCTGCCCGGTGGGAGCACTGACCCTCCGGAAAGCCGGCGTGCACCCAGGAGACGTGGCCGTGACTCCCCGGGGCTGCCGGGCCCTGCCTCTGCCACGTTCCCTCACTCTTCCTCATGAGGTCAGCTGCCCCTGCTCTTTCCTGGGGGTGGGCAACGGCCTCACCGCCGGGGAGCAACGGTTTCCGGCCGTGGCTCCCAAAGTCTCACGGGAGCCGCTGATTGGTCGACTTGGGTCAGGTGACCACTCTTGGCCCAATCGGCTGTGGCTGGAGGCTGTTCACCTTGAACACGTATGGCTCTGTCGTGTCTACGTTCGTTTTCATTTCCCGTTTTAGTAACAATCAGCCCATACCCCACGGGGGTGCCGTTGATTTTCCTAAGCTCGGGTTTAGAACTCCGTGCTCCATGTTTACGTCCCTCCGCCAAGAGGTAGTTTTAAACCTTAAATCCGCCATCTCATACGGGTACCCACCCCCCCAAGACTGTGTCGACTGCACGTGAAAGCAGCAACAGCTTTGTGGTGTCCGTTCGGGGCTGTGGGCGGGGAGGTTGACAACGACAAAGCGCGGATCATGGCAGCTCCCCAACTCCCGGGGAGCAGTGACCGCGTGTTCTCCAGACAGAGGGAAACGTGGGCCAGCCTGCTGTCACATCCGAGAGGTCCAGGTGAAGGCCTATACGTCTCTGCGTTCGAAACCCAGAGCGTACATCTCGAGGAGAGTAAGTCCGGAACGCAGACGCAGAGTGAGGGCAGAGTCCTGCCTTTCTTGGCCACCCAGGCCGAGAAACACAGGCCGAGTCCCTGACGCATGACGTCTGTTCTCTCTCCTCCGCGCACTTGCAGACCAACCCCCAGGCCATTCATTCCAGTCAGTGGAAATCAAATCACAATAAACTGATGTCATGACGATCCATATGGGAAGTTCCTTCTGCCAGATGTTAAGCCTCGCGCCTGGAGGAAAAGAAGGAAGAAACTTCTAGGGTCTTTTTTGATGGCAGATGAGGAGGGGAGAGGACAGGTGCAGGAGAGCTGACAGGTGGAAGCCGGGGGCGGAGTGGGGGGGGGGTCCCTCGGCTCCGGGCCTGAACCCAGGGGTTGCATGATGGTGACACCAGCCAGCCGTCCCTGTGCTGGCAAACATGAACTGAGCACTTATGTGCGCCAAGGTCTATGGGACACACCCGGGGAACGGGGCAAAGGAGGAGGCGGGGACAAGATGGGGATCCGGGAGAAGAGCATTCCTGGGAGAGGACACTGCAAGGATACACAGGAAGAGACTTGGGGTGTCCATGGAACAGAAATGCCGGCACGGTGGAGCTGATCGTCAGGGAGGAAGGTATGAGTCGTGGTGGCGTGGCGGCGTGGCGAGGGGTCAGATGCTTCCCAGCACGGTAGAGACAGTGGCAGTTGGAGGGTTTGATGACAAATTCCCTTTGAGGCACACGGAGTTTGGAGTGACAGAATGGACATGTCTCGGCCTTCCGAGGGGTCTTTGGAACTGGACGGTGGTGGCCGGGGGAGACAAGCCAGAACTTGATGCAGAAAATCGAGCAGTGCCTGCCTGGCAGCCAGGAGCTGGCTGGGTGAGGCCAGAGAGGAGGACCGGAGGGGGCCGAGGCCTGGGGCAGGGCAAGGGCGTGGGGAGGCTGACAGCAGCAGAAACAGCAGCGGAGAGCCCGGAAGTGCCAACGCTCCTGAGCGGGCGAGGAGGGACCGCCAAGTGGAGGGGCTGTGCCTGGGATGTGGGGCACGAGGACTGAGGAGAGATCGAGTGCACGGAGTCATCGTGTACATGCAGAAAGTCAGCGCAGGGGAGGGTCGTGGGAATTAAAGGACTGTGGAGGCAAGGGACAGAAAGCCACCAGGGGTTTGGCTTCAGGCATGGCTGGATCCAGGGGCTCAGATGATGTCATTGGGGCTCTCCATCTCCTGGCTCACGTCCCCGGTGTTGGCTTCGTTGTCGGGCAGCCCCCCCTCCCCCACAGCGCAGCAAGCTGGCCAGCGGCACTGCACGCTCACGTCCGATATCCTGCAGCAGACGGGAGCCACTTTAAATTTTTTTTTAATGTTTATTTTATTTTTGACATTGAGACAGAGCATGGGCGGGGGAGGGGCAGAGAGAGAGGGAGACACGGAATCCGAAGCCAGCTCCAGGCTCCGAGCTGCCAGCACAGAGCCCGACGCGGGGCTCGATCTCACAGACCGCGAGATCATGACCTGAGCCGAAGTCGGACACTCAACCGACTGAGCCACCCAGGCGCCCCAGAGGAGAGCCACTTCAAAGTGAGCCCCCCTCTCTCCGTAGTTCCCTTCCCAGCCTAGAAGGGCACCGTCGGGATTTGCCTCATCTGGATGGTCTGAAGGCGGGGTGATCCCCAAAGGAAAACCAGGAGAAGGGCAAGCGGGGTTTGGGTGAGCCCAACAGCAACTCCACAAAGAGACCCCGGCTTGCAGGGCTTGAGGGAGAAAGAACACAGTGGCCGCAGCAAAGGGAAGGAGAAAATGGGGGGGGGGGCGGTTGGAGGAAGTCATGAGATCAGGTCTGGCTTCCTTTTTCTTTCAGGTGGGAGAGATTTATGCGCATCTGCAGGCGGAGAGAGGGCAAGGTGCCAATGGGGAAGAGATGATTGAGGGTTCTGGAGAGAGCGGGGATAATCGATGGAGCCGGGCCCCCTAGGAGACAGGCAGAAAATGGAGTGCAGGGCACCGTCCGATATGAAAGGAGAAAAAACAGAACGTCAGTGTCAGCTGCTGTTTTTCCAGAATGACACCCTTACACGGCAGTCAGCCGTGGCGTGGCCTCGAGGGCGGGGCCGCTGCTTGGTGCGCACGCTGGGCCCTCTCTGTTCCGCGAGGAGGAGAGTGCAGCCTTCAGAGCGCGCCTCTGAGGGCCCGACTGTGTTCTCCGTGTGCTGGGGACGCGGGCTTCCGATCTGGAAGCCAACCTAGCCACGCACAGAAGTAAATTCCTTGCTTGTAACATACCTGTGTTGTTGGCAGTTTCTATAGCACCTTCTCCCGGTTATAAAAATAACACATCCAGGGAACTCGGAAGATCAGGTGACAAAGAAGCTAAAAGCCCTTCCTACTCCCGTCCCAGAAAGGATCGTGGTAACACGTTGGCGCGCACCGCCCGTGCTAGGATCTGCTGCATCTGACAGTCGCGGGTCTGGCTTTTTCCCACTCGGCGTTCTTTCACGAGTGTTCCACCTGCCGTTAGGCAGTCTTTGAAGACGCTGTCCAAGTCACGTGACGTGACAGGCTCAGAGCAGACCCCCTGGCTGCTGACTCAGGCGCGACTGGCGGTGGCGTGACCCCCGCCCGTCCTGTGAGTGTCTGACACGCCGGATGATTTCCAGCAAAGGTTGTCACACAACAGAGTGTCTTCCCTCGATTTGCATGGCAGTTGCCTTAGGAAATTCAAAGCGTCTTATCAGGAGGCCTGGGTGGCTCAGTTGGTGAAGCATCCGACTCTTGGTTTCGGCGCAGGTCATGATCTCGCGGTTTGTGAGTTCGAGCCCCGCGTTGGGCTCTGTGCTGACGGGGCAGAGCCTGCTTGGGCTTGTCTCTCTCTCCTTGTCTCTCTGCCTCTCCCCTGCTTGTGCGCATGCTCTCTCTCTCTCTCTCTCTCTGTCTCTCAAAATAAATAAACTTAAGAAAAAAAAATTCAAAGTATATTGAAAAATACTTTGCTTTTTGTAAAACAGCCAGATTCTAGACTTGAGTAACCATCGTCAATTTTTTACCAACCTGAATGTGGCATGTGACAGGAGGCCCCGACTGTCCTGCACAGGGCAGGATACTAACATCCCGGTCCCACCCATCAAAGGCCAGCAGGGCCTCTAGGCATTGAGACCCCAAGAGCCACCCCACTGATCTCTAGAATGCCCCCCCGCCGAGGGCGACCCCACCTGGCCGAGAGCCCCTGGGTGAGACAGCCTGTAAAGGTCCCTGCTTGCACACAGGGCACTAATGGGGCTTCACCCTCCTGTGTTCTTCCAGAAGACGCCCGCTCCACCGAGACGCCGCCACGACCCCGGTGGTGCAGTGAGCAGGAACACACGCTGCATGAGTCCTGGGACTCCCTCAGTGCCTTTGACCGCTCCCACCGGGGACGCATCTCCAACATGGAGCCGCAGGGGGACATCCTGGACGAGTTCCTGCAGCAGCAGAAGGCCAGCCGGCACGGCGAGCAGCCGCCCCCGTGGAAGGAGGAGAAGCTGGGGCCAAGGAGAGGCCGGGAAGACAGTCCCGTAGAGACGGACGACGCGAGTGACTTTGAAATCCCCGTCTTGCCTTACGGACAGCGCCTGGTCATCGACATCAAGTCGACGTGGGGGGACAGGCACTATGTCGGCCTTAACGGAATAGAAATATTCAGTTCCAAGGGGGAGCCGGTGCAGATCGCGAACATTCAAGCCGAGCCCCCCGACATCAATATTTTACCGGCCTACGGGAAAGACCCCCGCGTGGTCACCAACCTCGTCGACGGGGTGAACAGGACCCAGGACGACATGCACGTCTGGCTGGCCCCTTTCACACTGGGCAAGCCCCACACCATCTCCGTAGACTTCGTGCACCCTTGCCAGGTCGCCCTGATCCGGATCTGGAACTACAATAAATCTCGGATACACTCCTTCCGTGGCGTGAAGGACATCACCATGCTGTTAGACTCGCAGTGCATCTTCAAAGGAGAAATCGCCAAGGCCTCGGGGACCCTGACAGGAGGTACAGTATGTCTGTAAGAATGTTCTGGAAGCCTCTACCTGCCACCCGCTGAGGCTCTGAGGAAACACTAAAGACCCTGGCTCGCCAGTGACAGATGGGTCTCTCCTCTTCCTAGGCCCGGCCCACTCCTCCCCTTTTGCAGCACGGGGGTGTGCGGGGGTGCACGGGTGAGCTGACCTCATTTAAACGCCTCCCCTGGGCGCTGGCCCCACGCAGCTTCCCTAGAGCCTCAGTCGGAGAAGGGGGAACTCTTCCGCAAGCGACTTACTGAGGGGGTGCTCCCAGGAGAGCCTGTGGTCCAAGGAGAGAGACAGGATAGGAATGAGGGGAAGCCAGGCAAGGATACGATTTGGGAGAAGCCCAGCCTCAGCCCGATCCCAGAGAGAGCTCTGGAGCTTAAACTGCAAAGTCCGTCCTTCCTGAAAGCAAAGCAGAAAAGCTCTGGAACCCTGCAGGCTCCCCGGTTTGGGGGTGTCACTCCCACGCCCTTCCAGGCAAGCCTCCAGCCCCCCAAAAAAGGATCGGCAGGGATCTGGGTGGGGGTCCCAACAGCATCCTGCCAGGATGCCTCGCCCACACCTAAAAACATTACCTACTTCGGGACGGATCACCATGACCCTCCTTAGATTAGATGCCTTCATTGATCTAGGCCACGGGAATCCCATTCGCAGTGGGTGAATAATAAATAATGAGGTTTGCTTACACAAATCGGGGACGGTGGGTGGTTTGGGATTTTCTAGCACAAAGGTTGATGGGTTTGGGTTCCCGGTCTACAAACTATTTGGATTTGGGGTGAGTCGACTCTTCTGTCTTCCTTGTGACCCATCCAGCCCCAGAGCACTTTGGAGACACCATCTTATTCACGACCGACGATGACATTCTGGAGGCCATATTCTGTTCTGATGAGACATTTGACGTGGACGTGGAGGGTCCCTGCAGCCTGCAGAGTGGGGAGACGCTGAGGAGGCCGAGCACCGCCGACAGCGAGGGGGAGGAGAGGCCCTACACCCAGGCCGGCTCATGGGCTGAGGACCGGGTAGGACTGGCGGGGGGGGGGGGGGAGGGGGGGGTGCGGGGGGGGGGGGGGGGCACCCCCAGAGGGATTTCTTCTCCCAACTCCGGGTATAACAGGAAGAATGAAGATAGATAGCCTTTAAGCTGCTGGTGCTACTGTTTTGACATTTCCCATTTTTCTACTTCATTTTTTGGCCCTGTGTGTCATATTTCATTTTCTAATTATTTTTTATTTTTTTATTTTTTTTTAAACCAGAGTGAAGAAAGTATTCAAATTTTAATCAAAGCTAGGAGAAAGCGGTCCTGCGTCGTCTCTGTAATTTAGAGGTTGGCAGTCTCAGGGGAATTTTTGCTTTGGGTTGTGTTTTGATCACTCACTGTTGTTTTTGACGGAAAGGACTAGAAACGCTCTTAATGGGCAGACTTAGAATTAAAATAATGATAATCCCAGCGATTGTTTCCCACACACGTATAGTGATCTTGTGGAGGGCTGTGTATACTATGCTTAACCAGGTAGAGACCATTAAAACCCCCATGTAAGAAACCAAGGCTCAGACAGGTTAAGTGAGTTGCCCAAGGGCACACAGCAGGAGAGTACCCAGGCTTGAACTTGAATGTATGACTCCAAAGTCTGTGTTGGTTTTTTTTAAGGTTTTGTTTTTTTTTTTTTTTAATGTTTATTTATGTTTGAGAGAGACAGTGACAGAGACACAGACAGAGAGAACGCAGGGGAGGGGCAGAGAGAGAGGGAGACACAGAATGTGAAGCAGGCTCCAGGCTCTGAGCTGTCAGCACAGAGCCCGACGCAGGGCTCGACCTCACAGCCCGCAAGATCCTGACCTGAGCCGACACTTAACCGACTGAGCCACCCAGACGTAACTCCAGAGTATGTGTTTTAAACTCATAAACGAATTTTTTCAGAAATGAAAGACGACCTTCAGGGAAAGGGTCAGTCCAAGTCAAGGACCAGCAATCAAGAGAACCAGCGTCCCCAGGGATGTTCTTGAGGCCCTAAGGGGGAAAAGGAGATGGTTACAGAGGGTGGGGGAGAGGAGAGGGGTCCGCTGGAATCCAGAGGACAGAAGGCGGGGCCTGGCAAGGTCAGGAGGAGACAGGCGTTGCTAGTTCATCTTGATAATTGTCCTGATTTTTTTTTTTTCAAGAGAAGCCAGAAACCTGGGTTTTTATGTAAACTGCCCCAATTAAAACCTATTGGCAGCTAAGTGGAAATGCTTTCAAACCTTCTATGAGCCGTCCCAGGAGGCTCAGGGAGGGTGGAGAACAGGGCAGCGACCTTCCCTGGTGACCCGATGCTCCTGGCGGGCCACCCTCCCCACTCTCCTCCCCACCGCCAGGCGGGAAAGGGCCTGAAGAGGCTCTGTCTAGGGGCTGGGCCGAAGGATCCAGTAGGTTGTTCCTGGGCTCCATGCTGAGCCTGCTTGGGATTCTCTCTCTGCCCCTCCCCCGGCTCGCACACGCGCATGCTCTCTCTCCAAGTAAATAAATAACCATTTTTAAAATGAGATGCCCAGGCCCCGAGGCTGAGAACCACTCTCTGTGGTTGAAATTTTTCACTCTCCTTCTCTTCATCCCTCCCTCCTGATCCTCCTCTCCCCCTCCTCCCTCCAGCACCCTAGGTAAACATTTATTGGGTCCTTCCCTATTCCAGAAAATCTGATCACTTTAGCTGGTGGCGTCAGACTCCTCCCCAACCAGAAAGAGCCGCTCGTGAGGACTCAGACACATGACGCCTGCCCATGTTACCAGTCACAGAGCTTCCACAATGGTAGAAAATGCAAGAAAAGACACAGATCCCCGTGGACAGCAGTATCTGGGAAAATGGCTAGCCGGCTGTGCGGGTATCACAAAATCACCTTCTTCCTCTCTGCTTCTCCCCCAACCCGTGCGTAGGTCCCGGAGCTGGAGCCACCACTCAGTCCGCCTGTCCCTGAAGTAACCACCCCAGAGCCAGGCATCTACCATGGGATCTGTGAGTATCCTCTCTTGGGACGATGTCTGGTGGAAGGAGGACTGTCAGGGGTTCGGGACAGTCATGGCCACTTGGGGCAGGGATTCCCTAGACGGTTGGGCAGGTTGTACACTGCACAGAGAGGCCAAGCCATGGATGGAGCCACATCATTTCACAGAAGGGGGTACCTGTCTGCAGTTGGCCTTTTCCGGAAGGGCACTTTTGCATCTTGCATGCAGACACCTTATGTGTTAGCTGTGGCCCTGACCCAGGAGGCTGCAGCGGGAGCCCAGAAAGCATAGGCCAAGCAGACGTAAGAGCGAGAAGAGACCCAAGGCATCTGTCGTCTGGTGGTTTGGGCTGTCCCTTCAAACTCATGCACAAAGGAAATCTGCGTCCTCCCTGCTCCAGGTGGGGCGGGAGTGGCAGGAATCCTGGCCCAGGGTCCCAGGTCTTCTGAGAAGTCTGGATTTTTATGTGAAGTCTCCAGACGTTTTAAGCGTTGGTGGACTAATTTTATGCTATTTGTAAATACCGCATGAGCCAAACGGAACACCTGTTGTATATCCAGCCAGCGGGGTGCCAGTTTGTGGCCTCTGAGCAAACCCCATCGGGGCTTCACTGTGTCTGTTCCCTCTTCTTTTCCCACTCACCCTTCCAGCCAGTTCCTTTCTTACTCTGTGTGCATCCCACCAGCACCTCTGCTGCGTCCTGGGGAATCTTCAGGCCCAAGGTCCTGGCTGAGCAATCTCCCTCCTGGTCCCATTCCCTGTCCCCCATGAAGGAAGCCCTGGCGGTCAGTCCTTTGCAGCCACACCAGTTGGACTCCCTCTTGAGGGAGGGCAGCGAGCAGGACAGGCAGAGGGAGGGGCCGGGCCTCATGCCGTGACCTCGGGGCCTCTGCCAGCTGCACGGGGAGCTGTGGAGCTGCGAAGTCCCCTTGGACTTGTCCTGCATTGAGTGAGGGGACAGGGCCTCATACACCCGTATCTATGGGTGTCAGGACACGTGGGGAGCGGCAAGGCCCAGGGCAGCGCGTGTGGGAGGACTCAGCTGTGAGCCGTCAGCTCTGCCCTCCGCTGGAGGAATGAGCCCTGCGGTCCTGCGCTGGGACCCGGCTGTGCCCCCACCGCATCCTCCGTGCCCCCTTTTCAGGGCATTGCTGCCACACCCAGCTCCCCCCGGAAGCCTGCCCGTGTGCCGAGCGAGAGCCAGCTCTCCCCCCATCACTGCACAAAGACGAATTCCTCTTAGAAGGGGAAGATGCCTCCCTTTGAATCCCCGCAGATCCTTACATTCCAGAACACTCTCTCAACTGACAGCAGAGAATTTTTTTAGAACCAACCTGGTGCAGGCGAGAGCCTGGTTTGGGGCTTGGTTTTGTCCCCCCGTTCGGGCACCATGCTGAGGCTTTCCTGTGTCATCTCACTGAACCCTCAGTTCTCATTCCGTCCGCACAGCCGGATTCAAGTGTGCGAACGACCTCATCTAGCCTAGGTGTCTCCCTCCCGCTCTCTGCCCTGTCTCACTCTCTCTTGTCTTTCTCCCATTCAGACCCTGGCCACCCAAGAGCTTCTGGAAGCTCTGGCTTTACGTTCCCGTTCTGCCCGGCAGACCCAGATAAATGAGAGTTTCTGTTCCCATTGAGTCCAACAGCGTTCCAGAATCATGTCTCCTGGGCCTGGCTTGGGTCACGTGCCCATCCATAAACCAATGACCGGGGCTCACCACAGCGGGGAGGGAGTCGGGGTGTGGGATGGAAAACTCCGTGCAGCCTGGGTCAGAGGCGCATCCCTGAAGCCAGAGGTGAGGGGTCAGCCCCCCAGTGTTCTAGGAGAGGTCAGAATGCCAAAGCCAGAAAAGGAAGGAAGGAAGGCTGGCCAGAAGCAGCCACTGTCCCCTTCATCTGATGATTTCCCCGAAGATGCTGTCTGTAAATGTCCTTCCTGCCCAACCAGCTTCTGACCTTTCTTGGAAATGTGATTTCAGTGCCTCTGAGAGTTTTGCCCCAGAGTAGAGCTCCGAGCCCTTCTTGCTGTAGGGAAAGTGTGATTTTCCTGCTTCTCTACTTGGTCGGGAGAAGAGCGTCCTGACCAAGCATCCTCTGCCCTCTCGGAGCCCTGCAATTTCTGCGTCTCTCTTCCCCGAACGTTTTTGTTTCCCCTGCTGTCTCTAAAATCCTAAACCCACTCCGCCAGCCTGCGCAAGTGGAGAGAGCTTTGATAACGTGACCCGGGGGGGTGCGCTGGGGTTGGTAAATATGGCCAATCCTATTAATGTTTTGAAAGGGGATATATGACTTGCTAATTTGCAGATGACACTAATTTGGGGCGTTTTGCAAATATCAGCAGTGATGAATAGGAAAGTAGCTGAGAGAGTTGAAATGTGGGAGAGAAATAACAAAATTAATTTCCATTTATATAAATACTAATTGATACACCAGAGGAAAATGAATGTGGAGCGTGAATATTAGCTCAAACAGGAGCGCGGGCGCCTTTGGAGCAACCCCAAATTAGATGTCCGAGTAGTACCTCGTGCCAGGCAAGCCAAGGGGCGTCCGGGGAGAGGCTGGGGAGCCCTGTCTTGCTTCCCTGGGGGCAGGTGGCATTTCTGTCTCACGGTGATCCCCTCATCCACATCCACCTCCGTGCACACTGCCTCTTGGGAGCACAAGTGGGCCTGGGTGGCTCAAGTGTCTGACCCCGGCTTGGGTCATACTCTCACAGTCCAGGAGTTCAAGCCCCGCGTCGGGCTCTGTGCTGACAGTTTGGACCCATGAACCTGCTTCAGATTCTGTGCCTCCCTCTCTCTCTGCCCCTCCCCCGCTTGCACTCTGTCTCTCTCTGTCTCTCAAGAATAAATACACATTAAAAAAAAAAATTCCAAGTCCATCCCTCCAGTGGCTTCTCGTCTCAGGGAGAAGAAAATCCAGACTTCAGGACGTGAGCCAGCCCCTGCCCCACCTTCTGACCTCCTTTTCCTCCACCGCCCCCCTCGGTCACTTGGTCCTAACCACAGATCACATTGGCTCCCGTCCCAGAGCCCGTGCCCTTGCTGTCCTCTCAGCTTAGAATATTCTTCCAGAAATGCTGAAGAATGGCGGCCTCCCACTCCTCCCCCGGGCCTCAGCCCCACTGTCACTACCTCAGAGAGGTCATTCCCCAGCCATGTCTTATTTCCCTCACGGTACTCATAGCTCTGTGGAAGTACCGTATTTGTCTGTCTGTCACGTGCTTCTTGTCTGTCTTCACCGCAACGGAAGCTTCTAGAGAGATGTGACCCCTGGACCCCCAAGTCCAAGGGCAGGGCTTTGCACATAGCAGATGATCAATAAATATTCATTTACCCTTAACTGTGAATTTGGTGGCAGGCGATGGGTTTACACTGATTCATTTCCCTGCAGGTATTTAAAAAGTGACACAGAAAACTCTGTTGGCCTTATCTGTTTTCCAGATACTGTTCTAGGCTCTGGGGACACAACAGGGAACACAACCAACAGGGCTCCTCCCCTCAGGGAGCTTCCATCCGAGTGGGGCAGACGAGAAAACACATAAGCAAACAGATGTAGACCACGCGGTCAGGCAGCAAGCGCCGTGGCGGAAAACAAAGCGGAGAGTGATGGGGGCGCCTCTGGAGCTCGTGTGGTCGGGGGAGGCCTCTCTGAGGAGATGACATTTGAGCACAGGCTCGCGATGCAAAGGAGCGCATCGATTAGCTTTTGCTGCGGAACAAACCAACCGAGACTTCGGTGGCTTTCGCGCGACCCCTGTTTATCCGTGAGGGGCTCATAATTCCGTGGCCTGGCTGGGCAGTCTTCCCGTGGGCTGGCTCGGCCGGCCTCTCCTGGGCCTGCTGGTCAGCCGGCAGATGGGCCGGCGGCCGAATGGTCTAGGGCGTCTTCGCTCACACGTCCGGCAGCTGGGAGGCTGTTGGCTGGAGGGGCAGGGAGACTGGGTCGGCCCGGCTCCTCCACGCGGCAGGACGCCCAAGGGATAAGCCCCAGTGCACACGTGTGCTTTATGTGCCCCCGCTGGCCACGGCAGGTCACATGACCCAGACTCGAGCCGTGCAGAGATAGACCCCCGCTTTGGCACGGGAGGAGCAGCCAAGTCTCGTGGCAAAGGGTCTGTGCTCACGGTGCACGCCGTCGGTGCCGTGAGAAGCTAGGACGTGCCCGTTACCATGCAGGTCACCCGGCTTTGCCGTCTGCCGCCAAGATGCCCCGGGGCTGCCTCGGCACCGTGGAGAGCAGGCGGGATCTGAGGCCGAGTTGCAGCGCGTATGTTGGAAATGACAGGCGGGTAGGAGAGGGAGCGGGGCTCCGGGGAGACCGCGTGGCCTGGCCCCACTTCCCAGCGTGTCCTGCGGACTCCCCGGGCTTCCGCCTCCGCACCTGAGCTGAGCTGGACGGGACGTCCAGGCGGCCTTCCCCCAGCACCACAGCGCGGGCGTCCTGTCAAAGCTGCAGAAGAGTGTGAACCCTCTGAACGCGGCCTCCCCAGAAGGGCACCAAAAGAGGCTCCACGTCCTTCCAGGGTAGGGAGTTCACGGGGCTTGGCCCCGCTCTAACGGGAGACCAGTTAGGAGAGAAAAGCTCCAGCCACATACCTGTTGGGGCCTGACCTTGGTCAGGATTCGTTCGATTTGAGCTATTGGGGCAAACGGGTGACTCACCTGGGCCGTATTGCCCCAGGACCCCAGAAGGTCACGTCCAAAGGGTCTCTGATGGAGTCCGGGTGAGGCAGGGGTGAAAGGACGGAGGTGTCATCGTGGGTCGTGGCTCACCCCGAGAGTTAACCCTCCGGCAGGGCAAACGGATGTTTACCAAACGGTCACAAGATCACAGTGGTGGCCAGGGCAGGGAAATGGAAATTCACAGTGACAAGGCAGGCTGCGGATGGAGGTTTGACGGGGTCAGGCGGGCTTCTGAAGTGAGTTGGGATCTGAAGGATGCGCACCCGTTGACTAGGCTATGTGAGCTCCAGACAGCAATAGCAGCATGTGCAAAGGCCCTGTGACAGGAGACAGGAATGGAAATGTGAGTGACGGACAGTCTGGGTGGAGCCCAGCTCCCTGTTGTAAGAGGAGGTTAGACAAGTAGGTAGAAGCCAGATGGACGAGGCCTGTTGGCCAAGCATCACTCTGGCGGGAAGCCCCGCTACGGTGTTAGGCAACGTGATGGACGAGTGGAGAAAGGTTCCAGGGCTATGTGAGGGTTTACACGACACTGGTCCAGTCATCCTGCAGACGCTTCCAGAACATCAGCGGTGTCCCAGGCCTGAGGGCCACTAAGAGGAAAGGTGGAGAGCCCACCCTGAAGGCCCTTTCATCTGAGTCTGGGTTTTCAAGGCGGTAGAACAGAGGCTGAAGGTCATCCCTTTTCCCGTCTCCGTCTGGGAGCCTCCTCCGGAATGTTTGGCGTTCATGGGCTGACTTTCCTCCTGTTACAGGCCTTCAGCTGAACTTCACTGCCTCCTGGGGGGACCCGCACTACCTGGGGCTCACAGGCCTGGAAGTGGTGGGCAAGGACGGCCAGGCGCTGCCCATCAGCCTGCACCAGATCTCTGCCTCCCCCAGGGACCTGAACGACCTTCCTGAGTATGCCGATGACTCCCGGACCCTGGACAAGTAAGTGTCCGTAAGAAGCCGCCTGCGGCGACTTCCAGAGCAATCCCCTCCGACCACGAGCAGTGGACCACTTTCGGCCCCCGAGAGGCGGGGTTGCTCACGCTCAGACGTGGAGCTGGTGGGGATCCGTTGTGTCTCTCAGACTCCAGATTCAGACATCAAATAGCGTTCCCTCTTCCACCTTCCTGCCACCCCGTGAGGTGTGGGTCTTCCCAGTTTATTTTACTGTATTTTTTGAGGTTTCCTTATTTATTTTGAGAGGGGGGGGGAGCGAGAAAGAGAGAATCCCGAGCAGGTTCCGTATCATCGGCGCAGAGCCCGATGCAGGGCTTGATCTTATGAACCATGATATCATGACCTGAGCCGAAATCAAGAGACGGGGAGTCAGGCGCCTAACTGACTGAGCCACCCAGGCGTCCCCACCCAGACTAGTTTTGAGTGGCACAGTCCTCTGAATGGAGGTCCCCGGGGAAACCAACATCCATGCACTTAATTAACCACTAAGTTCCACTGTCTTCCACTGCCTCTGTGTCCTTATCAGTAGCATGAGGACAATAAATCCCATGGCCGGAGGGCGGGAAGGGGATTGCCACACCCCACCCGCACCCCCTGTCTGGCCCAGAGGACTCCCCCCTGCTTCGTCTTAAGGGACCCCTTAACCGCGGCCCTCACACCTGCTGTCAGCACCTGCTCACGAACCACGCGGCACTCCGCATCTTGGCAGATCAGACTCCCGCATGCTCAGGCTCGGAGCCCGCCAGCCCAGCTCCTGCTGCAAAAGTGATCAGCCCACGGCCGGCCCTGCTTGTCCATCCACGCCCACCCGCCTACCACCCCCGCCTCAGTTTGCGTTACCCCAAACCCCAGGCCCGAGAGCACTTCATCTCTAAATACTTCGGCGTGTAGCTCTAACCGATAAGGACTTTAGGAAGAACATCATCTCACTACCACCATTACACCCCCCAAAATTCAAATTAACACCGATTCCCTCAATGAGTAGGGTATCTAGCAAGTTCCTATTTCCCTTGACAGTCTCTTCACCTTCCTTTCTTAACAGTTTGTTTCTCGAATTGAGGTCCAGGTAAGGGTCCACACATTCTGACGGGTTGTTCTGAGATTCCCCATAAGTTCCACCCATTGTGATTGGTTGGTTTGGGATCCAGATAAAGTCCATACATTGTGATTCTTTGTTATGTCACTTTTCTTCTTTTTAAATGTTGATTGATTGATTGATTGGTTGATTTTTTGAGAGAGAGAGACAGAGCACGAGTTGGAGAAGGGCAGAGAGAGGGGGAGACACAGAATGTGAAGCAGGTTCCGGGTCTGAGCTGTCAGCACAGAGCCTGACTTGGGCTCAAACTCATGAACCACGAGACCATGACCTGAGCCAAAGTTGGACACAACCAACTGAGCCACCCAGGTGCCCCTGTTGAGTCTCTTAAGCCTCTTATAACCTCTAGGTTCCCTCCCATCTTTTTTCACTTTTTCTTTGAAATTATCTGTTAAAGAAAGGGTTTCCCTCCCCCCCCACCGTAGTGTCAGGATTTTACTGGTTGTATCTCTGTGGTGTTGTTTAACCGGTTCCTCAGGCCCCTGTATTTCCTGTAAATTGTTCATTAGATCTAGACGCCTCATCCGATTGAAGTTTGACCACCGGGGCAAGACGTGACCATGGGGGTGTCGATGTCACTGGGCATTCCCTTCAGGACATATAGAATGTCTGCTTGTCAGGGTTCTTGCGACGTTGGCGGTCAATGCTCAGTGGGCACACCCATTACTATATTAGGGGTTTGGGCGCAGGATGGTGGTCCACCGATCCTATCATTCTTTTTCTCATCAATAAAGAGAAATTTTTCTTCAATGATTTGGTTACTCTGAGGTACAAGTCAAATAGGAAAGGCAGTCTGAATGCTTGGTTCTTTCCCTTTATTTTTCAGCTTTCAGAATAAAAAGGTGTTTCTCTCGCATACTAAAACATTTGTGTTTGGGGGCACCTAGGTGGCTCAGTTGGCTAAGCATCCGACTCTTGATCTCGGCTCAGGTCTTGATCTCAGGGTCGTGAGTTCAAGCCCCACATTGAGCTCCATGCTGGGTGTGAAGTCTACTTAAAAAAAAAAAAAAACTTTGTGTCTGATGATCATAAATCATGAACTTACACAGACTGTGTTTGAAGGTTTTCAATTTATTACAGTTTTTATCTTATTGGTGCTCTTAGATACTGAGAGCTCCTGGATCCTTTTTTTTTTTTTTTTTTAAGTTTTGTTAACATTTATTTCTTCTTGAGAGACAGAGCACAAGCAGGGAAGGGGCAGAGAGAGGGGGGTACACAGAATCCGAAGCAGGCTCCAGGCTCCCAGCTGTCAGCACAGAGCCCGACGTGGGGCTCGAACTCACAAGCCGCGAGATCATGACCTGAGCTGAAGTCGGATGCTCAACCGCCTGAGCCACCCAGGTGCCCCCTGCACCCTTTTTTAAAAATAGGAGTCTGTGACAGCTTTCCTGCTTTCTGATGTGACAAGATATTCCAGACTCCCCTTGTATATTTCTGATCCCAGATGTGGAATTGACCATTTTCCCCAAGAAGTTCTGGTTCCTTCTATTGGGAAATGGTATTTAGAGACCATAATCTAGCCACGAGAGATGCTCATTGCTACTGGGTTTCTGTGGAACCAGTTTCTGTAGAAACCAGTTTCTAGGTGTTTCTGTGAACAGAGCTGGGAAGTATCATTTAGATATTCTTGAAGGGGTCTGTAGGGGCTTGCCTTCACTGTCAACTGTAAACCCTTCAACAACTCTCTCTACTTTCAGAATTAAGCAGCAGTTTTGCTATGGAGGCAGCCCCATCTCTAGGACAGAGGAGCAATTGCTTTTAGAAGGAAACAGAAGGTTCTCTGGTCAGCCTAATTCCGCAAACACCTCCGTTTGAAATTGCTGAATTTCCTCAGTTTTAAGATGCCAGCGGTTGTAAGACATGCCATCCATCAATTTAATAACCGCCCTTTAGAGAAAAAAAGAAACATTACCTCCTTGGATGAACACTTAGATTGTAAGATTTATTCCAAATCCAGAACTTTAAAATGTAAAAGGAAAACATAAAATTTTATTTTAAAATCTAGGAATGTCTCCCAGGGCAGTAGCCTCGAAGTCACCAGGAATATAAGAGGGAGAGGAGAGAGGGTTCCCCGAGAAGCTGAGAGTTGGGCCCCCGTTCCTGGGGCCAGGCCACTCAGTGGCAATGCCAGACATAGGCCGGAGCCACAGGATGACAGCCTGGGGTCTGGGCTGCGGTGTTCTGGGCTGTCCAGGGCAGTCAGAGGCAGGATGGTCTCTGGGACAAACACAGGCAAAGTTGAGAATGATGAGGCAGGATGTTCTGAGCAGGAAAACGAGAAACCGGCCGGGATGGGGGCACAATCCGGGCAAGGTAACCAGTTGATTCAGAATAGTGGCCAGGAAGCACATAAAGGCTCCAGGGGCTCCCTCCTCAGGCCACAGGTCGGCCCCTTCTTGTGCTTTTCCCTCACCGAGAGCTGCCAAGTTCACCCTGGTGCCTTAGTATGTCTCTCCCCAGCCCAAGAAAGAACGAATCAAATTATTTCAAAATGTGCCATAGAGCCACCACAGCATTTCGCAAAAAGTTTGGAAAAATAGACAAAGGCATCCACCTCCCATCCCCCTGACACAAATGTGTGCTTCACTTCTGCATAATCTCTCCTGGTCCCCGTCCCCACTGTCCAGCATTAAAATCAGTGCCCGTGGCCGCCTCTTCCGCGTCACTGCATCATCCTCACGATTATCGTTTTAACAAGTGTACAGATTTACGTGACCCTTTGTGTTTTGAGACCTCTTAGGGTTTTTGTGGTCGTTGTTTTTTTTTTGTGGTGGTGTGGGTTTTTTTGTGGTTTGTAAATAAACAACACTATGATGAATATCTTCGTGCAGATAGCCCTTCAGGCAGGTTGAACAAAATTTCCTTAGAGGAGAACAGTTCCAGAAATGGAATCCCTGAGTTAAAGGGTCCAGAGACATGATACATTCTCCCCTTTTATTTTAAACCTTGGTGGCAGGGCTCCTGAGCGGCTCAGTCAGTGAAGCGTCCGACTTTGACTCAGGTCCTGATCTCGTGGTTTGTGGGTTCAAGCCCCGCGTCGGGCTCTGTGCGGACAGCTCAGAGCCTGGGGCCTGCTTTGGATGCTGTGTCTCCTGCTCTCTCGCTCTCTCTCCCCCTCCTCCCTGACCTGACTCTCAAAAATAAATAAACGTTAAAAAAGATTAAAAAGAAAAAAACCTTGATGACTGGTTCGCCCCACCTTTAACAGCACCGACTGTTATCACTGTGCACAGCCAGGTTGGTGCAGTGGGTACAGGAGGCTGGGGGGCGGGGGGACATGTAGACCCCCCCTCTGATTTCTCCCAGAAGACACGGCCAAGCCCCACCTCACCGCTCTCCCCGCTATTTGCAGGTTAATCGATGGAGCCAACATCACGATGGAGGATGAGCATATGTGGCTGATCCCTTTCTCACCGGGCCTGGACCACGTGGTCACGATCCGCTTCGACAGAGCCGAAAGCATCGCAGGCCTGCGCTTCTGGAACTACAATAAATCTCCCGAGGACACCTATCGCGGGGTAAGCTGGGGAATAGCAGCCGAGCTCAGTCCACTGTCAGGGAAACGGCGCCTTGATGAATGGCTGGTGTGGCTGCCAGAGAGGAGCATAAATCTTCCAGAACTTTCCAAATGGAGCTGGGGGCGGGGGGGGGGGGTTACAGCCAGGGAGAGAACACACTGCCATTGGCTTCTTCTGCAAAGCGCAAATATGGGCTAAAGAGGCCAGGGCAGACTCGGGACACTTTGTTTCCTCTGGGGGCTCGGGGGTTCCCAGCAGGCCCAGGACCCAACCGTAATGGTAGACTGAGGCCTGCTGGTTCATTGAGGGTTGGGGGCCGGGCCCTGAGCTGAGGGTTTTGTACCCGTTCATTTCATGGGGCCCTCGCCCCAGCCTCTGGGAGGCTGGTGTCAGTACCCCCCATCTTCCAGGGTATTAGAGGTTCAGGACGTCCTGAGGTTCAGGACGGTGCATTCACGCATCCAGGGTCACACAGCTGGAGCCCCCAGTCCACGTCTGCTGGGCTTGGGGCTCACAATCCGGTTCCACACCGGGTTCTCCTGCTGGGTGTGAAAAAGCAGGGGCCTCTGCTGCAGTGTGGGCTTTTCTGTCCTCCTGTGACTATGGACTGTGACACGTCTGTCCCCTCCCACTGCAACACAGAGCTGATGGTGAGAAGGCCACCGAAAATACAGCAACGCAGTCAGGGCCCGAAAGTCACAAGCCCCCGGTCTGAAACCCAGCTCTGACCCTAACCAGTTGTGTGATCTTTGCAAGTGGCCTGCTTTCCCTGGGCCTCAGTTTCCCCATCTATAAAGTGAGGAGGCGGATGCTACCTGCCTTGGGAGAGTACCCATCATCCTCTGCCACACGAAGGTTGACCACGCCAGGCCTCGGCCTCGGGTCCCGTGAGCCCCACGTGTGGCACCCCACCATGCACCTGCCACGGAGTTACTTCCGCGGGCCCCTGGGGCAGAACCGTGGGGGGGTCGCCACGGTGGAGTCCGCAGCCCTCAGGCGCTCGCCTTCTGGAGCAGCGCCCGGTTCACAAATCCTCCCAGGCCACGCTGGCGGCTCCCTGAGCACGCTCTCAGCTTCAGCGGGTTTAAAAAGTCAGATATATAGGCGTTAAAAAAACATTCTTCTGGCTCAACTCGTGCCTCTGGGCCTTTACGTTCCCTCGAGTGAATCAGTCTGTCCTGTCGAGCCTCCATGACCCGGATTTGCCACCTGGAAATGCTGGGCCCAGAGCCCCTGCTTCCCAGGCCTGGCCGTGACCACCAGCCTCAATGCCGGTGACAAGTGGCCACCATGGACTGGAGAGAGGGGCACAATCTGAAAGGGTAGATCCCAGAGGGCAGGGTGATGGCAACCATGCCCTCCCCAGGAAAATGCTTCGGCCGCCGGTGTCCCCCAAGGCCCTCTGGGCGCTCCGGTTACGGGCCCCTGGCACGTGGTTAGAACCAGGCCTTGCACGCTGGGGATGGGGCTTAAGGTCCCTGCAGTGTGTCCTCAGGCGAATTGCTTAGCCTCTCTGAACTAATTTCCTTGGCTGTAAGACGAGGTGATAGTAGAAGTCCCATCCAAGGGAATAAACAGAGGCCTGGGGAAGTCAGGGACACCTCCTAGTGGAGGTGGTGGCCCTGGAGGAGGGACAGGGCCTTCCTGGCCTCTGCTCTGCTCTGTCGCCAGCCTCCTGCCAGCTCCTAGCCCAGCTGAAGAAGGAACCCCTCTTTGGAGGCGAGCCGGCAGAACCCCGGGAGTCATGCGGGTCGTTCTGGTCTAGGTCCACGTCCCTGGACCAGTCGTGTGACCAACGGGTTACAGTACGTCCGGGTCCAGCCCTGGGCCGGGGTCTGAATCAGCCGGGAGCAAGGCGAAGTGGGGAGTTGCAGTCACAGTCGTGGGTCCCCATATCCAGCCATACCTGAAGCCATTTACCCTACACTCTTCCTGCTTACGTGCCCTGTGACCGGCTGCCATGAGGGGGCTCCCTAAATGCCGAAGGGATGAAGGGCCCCCAGGGCACATGAGTTATCCCTGAGACCCAGGGCAGGGCCCCTTTCTTTGCGCACAGCCCCTCTGCGTCCCCTGGAGGTGAGAATCTCCCCGTTTGGTCCGCAGTTGGGCCCACGTTCCTCACCAGGACGACGCAAGCGGGCCTGATTCCAAAATGTGTGGTCGACTACCCCTCTCTGCTCACCCAGCACCCCCCTGCCCAAGGGGAGCAGACCCGAGCCACCTCAGACCCTGCCCTTCAGGCTTGGAGATTCACCAGGTAGATCCTGGTGAAATCCGTCCTAGAACGGGGGACACGTTGGCCCAAATGCACCCCATTCAGCAAGCTGGTAAGCGCCCGCTTATGCACCAGGCCCTGAAGCAGGTATAGGGGCCTCGCCAGGGTCTCTGCCGCGGAGGGAGACCCAGAAGCCGCTCAGGACGCTGTTAGGGAGTACACGTCCTAAAAGGATGAGCTAAGGGGGCGCCTGGGGGGCTCAGTCGGTTAAGCGTCCGACTTCAGCTCAGGCCATGATCTCTTGGTTCGTGAGTTCAAGCCCCACATCAGGCTTGCTGCTGTCAGCACAGAGCCTGCTTCAGATCCTCTGTCCCTACCCCCACCCCTGCCCCTTCCCTGCTCACACTCTCTCTCTCTCTCAAAATAATAAATAAACATCACATAAAAAAAAAAAAAAAAAAAGAACGAGCTAAGGGCCATGAGAAGGAAGATCAGGAAGGGGCTCGCTCTGTCCTGGGGACAGCGTAGGAGAAGTGGTGGTCTGTGAGGCGGGGCTTGAAGAAGCATCAGGGTAGGCCAACTCGCATCGCTTTTTCCCGGCACTGCATTCTGGGTATTTTACGCAAGTTCACTCATTATCGAGCCCACTTAACAGAAGAGGCAGTTGAGGCATAGGGAGGTTAAGTCACTCGCAGAGGTGCTAACGGCGGATGTCGGGGCACCTGAGTGCCCGTGACCACAGTGCTGCTCTGCAGCGGGTGAGGTGGGTGGGGACCCGGGCCGGGTCAGGCGCCACCCCAACTCGTGGGCCACCCTCGTCCCCTGCCGTCTGCCCAGTGCCCAGCACAGCACCTGGCACGGAGTGGGGGTGGCACCAGAAAGTGGCCCGGCCCGGTGCTTCTGGCCTCAGAGGGAGGCCAGGCCGGGCTGTTTGTCCGGCGTGGGGGCTCCGTGAAGGCCGTCCGTCACACACACGGCACACGAGCACGCGGCTTTCTTTTGTTTGCTAGGCCAAAATCGTCCACATCTCCCTGGACGGCCTGGGCATCTCCCCTCCAGAGGGCTTCCTCATCCGGAAGGGGCCGGGCAACTGCCACTTTGATTTCGCTCAAGAAATTCTCTTTGTGGACCACCTCCAGGCTCGACAGCTGCCCCAGCCGGCCCAGAGGTGAGTGGGGGAAGGCCCGGGAGTGTCCCCTCCCTGTCCTCAGGGCTGCCGGCTCCCCGCATCGCTCTGAAGTTTATACCTAAAGGTTTTGAAACGATGATCAAACGCGTTGCTTTTCAACTTGGCGGTTTTCTAAAGCTCAGCCGAGCCTCTCCGGAAGCCTGTGGGATGTACCCACCTTGTCTAGGGATGTTTGGGTTTCTCACAGTCTGGAGTGCTAGAGATTTTAAATGCTTCGTTGCACTTCCTGCTGGGAAAAGAGGTTCCAGCCTGCCTCCGTTCCAGAAATGCCCGCCGGCCAATTTGGGGAAGGGCCTTCTCTCTCTCGCTTGTTTCTCAGTTCCCAGTTTAGAAAGATTCAAAGAGAAAATGAGAGCCTAACATTTTGTGGGTTCGCTGGTATTTCTTGGCCCCGGTCTCAGCTGCATTAAGTCCGTAACAATTTGTAAATGCCACGTTCAGTTAACTCATTCAAACCCCCTGATGTCCAAATGCCAGAGGCCAAGCTCACAAAACAAAATGAGTTTCCCTCCGCTGTGGCTGGGATCACTTGTTGGGCCGGTCATTGGGAACAGCCACTTAATTATAACATTGCCCTTGAAATTGAAGAAAACCAGCAAGGCTGGAGGGTACTGGCTGTGGACCGGGAGAAACGCCCCAGCCCCTTCCAAGTGCCGGCTCTGTTCTGATGCTTTGTATTCATCCTTCCACCCACCCTTTGAGGTGGGGATTATTATGCCCATTTTACAGATGTGGGAACTGAGACCCCTGCTATCGAAGCCACGTGCTCAGGATCACAAAGCCAAAGCCTTCAGGGTACGCCCCACCTTCCGCAGGCCTCCTCTCCCTGCCTGCCTCCCATCCCGCCCCACAACCCGGCCCCCTTGTTGCTCTCCCGCCGCAGGACCTTTGCTCTGGCTGCCCCTCTGCTTGCAGGGTTCAGTTCTGACTCTGTGCGGCTGCCTCCTTCTTGGCTCAGGCGTCGGGTCCCTGACCACCCCCTAGGGTAGCCGGTCCCAGCCGGGCACTCCACCCCACCCTGGGTCTGGCCCAGCTGTCAGCACAGTGTGGACTCGCCTTGTTCGTGAACAGGCAGTGAGGCGGGGCTTGAGGGAGGATCAGGGCAGGCCGACACCTACTGAGTACATCCCTGAGCTGGGTGGTTAAGTGTGGACTCCGGAACCGGCCAACCTCAGGTCACATCCCAGTTCGGCCGCCTGCCAGCTGTGTGGCCCTGAGCAAGTGACTTCACTCCTCCGTGTGCCAGTTTCCTCACCCGCACCCCAGGGCTGTAAGAGTACCCGCCTCCAGGGGCTGTCCTGGGGAAGGAAGTGTCCATGCAGTCGCCTGGGAGGTGACTGAGTCTCCCGGAGTAGGACAGGACTCCACGTGGGCACACACTACATCGGGGAACCCTCTCCGGCCACAGCGTCTTCAAAGTCTGTCACCTGGGGAGTAAGCGGCCAGTGATCAGGGTAGTTGCAATCTCCTGCTTCCTGGTGCTGTTTTGTGGGTTTTTTTCAGGCTCAACACGCAAAGCCAGGAGCGGGCAAGCATGGACTACGAGGCACCCCTGATGCCCTGCGGCTGTATCCTCCCGCCACCTGTCTGCGTGTCCCAAGCCCTCAGGGGCCCTGTCCGGAACCCCAGGAGAGGGCTCGGCCCCTCTGGCAACGTTGGGGTTCCCGGCAGGCCGCAGCCCAGGAGCTGGAGCCCCACGCAGGGAAACCCGGGGGACCGTGGGAGGGTTGGCGGGTCCGCGGGCTCACTGGGTGCTGCTGGGGCGGGGGCAGCCACCCGAGTTCCAGATGCCGCGCCCTGGCCGGCTGATGTTTCAGGAAGCAGCACCCAGGACTCCAGCGGGGAGGGGCCAGAGAAGCTGGAACTTTCCGCAGGGCCTGAACTGGAGGCTGTCCTCGGACCCAGGCAGGGAGGAGGTAAAGATAGAAGTAAGGATAGCTCAAAGTCGCCGGACCCTTTCCTCGGCCTGGCCCTGTTCACACTGGGCTGCCCGTGTTAACTCAGGCCTCACCCCAGCCCTGGGCGCTGGAACTGCTAACACCCCCCATTTCACAGATGAGAAAACTGAGGCCCAGAGAGGCTAAGTAGCTTGCCCAAGGCCACATAGCTGGGAAGGAGTAAGACAGGTTAGTGAATGTGAGCAGCCTGGCTCTCTCACCAGTCCGTTCTTCCGGAAGGTCTGCCTGTGGCTATGATATTGCCCGGAAGCCGCCACTCTGATTTCCTGCCCTGTCCGCCCCTGGAATGCTGGGAGCAGGCTGGGGACAGGGCTGAGGACAGGCTTGGTGCCCCCATTGTGCGACTCAGTCAGCAACGGCGGGTCGGTCACCCTGCCACGGCCCATCCCTCCTGGTGCTCATGTATCCCCCCCACCCCCTGCACACTTGAAGTGGATGGAGGAGAGAACAGGTGCTTCGTTCTTTGTCATTTTACAACCAGGGAAACTGAGGCACGAGACAGTTTGACTCCCGGTCACTTTGTTCGGCACGACCACACGATGAGTTTCTGGTGCAAATGGTCCTCCGTCCTGCCAGCTCCCTCCCTCCTGTCCTCCTGTCTCCTGGGACGTGGAGGGAAGTTTTTAATTCTTGAAACACATGCATACGCGGCTTCCATTAAAGAAAATTTAATGCCACACATATTTGGAGAGGTTTCAGTCTCCGTGCGAGAAAAAAATGACTTTCCCCCCCCCCTTCACCTGCATAAGCTATCCCAATATGATCTTTGCCATTGTCTTGCTTTGTTCTCAGAAAATTAAGCCTATTTTTCCTTAATAATGTGCCACAGTCATTTTTCAGTTCCAGCTCCTGACCAGCTGGGGTGACCCCTATTACATCGGTCTTACGGGCCTGGAGCTGTATGATGAGCGGGGAGAAAAAATCCCTCTGTCGGAAAACAGTATCCTTTCTAGGCAGAAGGGGGACCCCACCCTGACCAAAGGGAACGTGGGAGGGTCGGGGGCAGGAGAGGAGACGTCCCTGCAAGAACCAGACCCCGGGACTGAAAATGCCAGGGGACTCTGCTGACGGTCAGAGGCTGACTCTTGGGAGTCCCAAGGTAACAGGAGTCCCACAAAACAGAGAGTCCTGTGGCCCGGGGATTCGGGCGACGGTGCCAACTGCACCCCCTCCTGGAGATCCGCAGGTACTTTGGAGTCCTAAAGGCTCTGGCAAGGCCTGCAGGGAGCGGCCTTTGGCCCTGTGTTCAGCCCAGTGAATTCATTGACCACGGTCCTCTTTGTTCAGGGAACGCCCGCACCAGAACCTGCAAACTATTAGCCCACTGAGTTTTTAAATATTTTAGATTCGTTGCTAGCGTTCTGGAAAGATCAGGGCGTTTCACAGGAACACCTCACTCTTCAGCAGCTCTTGAAAAAATTAGCAATGTTTGAGGCCACAGTCATGCACCACAGTGATGGCTGGACCTCGGTATCCCCTTTCCCCCCAAGCATGTCCTTATTGTTTCCTGCCAGGTCCCCCAGACGAATTGCTAATGTTTACTGAGGGCTCACTCGGTGAGGGCTTGTCCCGTGGTACCTGATTTGCCCTCACAACGGTCTCGTGAAGTGAGTGCTGTTAGCCCCATTTTACCAATGAAGACCTGAGACACAGACAGGTTAAGTAACTTGCCCAAGGTCACACAGCACAGGAGTGAGGACCTGGGAGTCCGGCTCCAGAAACCATGCTCTGACCACTGAGCTGTCATGTGTCTTTGACATCACCTGCCTGACCCCTCTGGGCCTTTGCCCTGTGATCCCTGGCCCACCACAGGGGCCGGCCAGAGCAGCTCCAACCCCAAAGCCCGCCTTGCACCTATGTGGGATTCCCTGGGTTCCAGTTGGATCCTTTTCTGATCCAACTTTTCTGCCCTTCCCGCGGTGACACCATCCTCCCCACCTGACAAATGATTGTTGGTGGTTTTGATTGTTGTTAGTGAGTCCTTGGATACGTAAGGCTGTGTTGATCTTACCGGGCGCGCTCACATCCAGTGTCCTCTGAGAGCCTCACATCAATTCTGGGATGTGGAGGTTTTTAATTTTTTTTTAACATTTATTTATTTTTGAGAGAGAGAGAGAGCGAGAGAGTGCGAGCGGGGCAGGGTCAGAGAGAGAGGGAGACAGAATCCAAAGCAGGCTCCAGGCTCTGAGCTGTCACACAGAGCCCGACGCGGGGCTTGAACCCACGAACCGTGAGATCATGACCTGAGCCCAAGTCGGCCGCTTAACCGACTGACCACCCAGGCGCCCCGGACGTGGAGGTTTTTATACCCATTTTACAGATGAAGAAACAGGCCCCAAGGTGCTCTGTGACTTTCCCAAGACCCCAGGTCAGAATGCAGAGCCAGCGCCGGACCTGGTTTGTCCAGATCCGCGCTAATGTCCGGTAGTTGAGTGGCCATAGCTGGGCCCGGCTCCCCCCCCACCGGTGCGTCCAGTCTCAGGCTGGTCCTCACATGCCGAGGCCGTGTCCCCTTGGAAAGGAACACCTTAGCAGTTTGTCCTCCACTCTCCAAAGCGTCAGCCACAAATTCTTTTCCTGCCGCCAGCAGTCCGGTGAGACTGCTCTTTCCCCGCCATCTGTCTGCGCGGCCCCTCCCCTTTCCTTGAAACTGGTGTCACCTCCTCCCCACACACCCACCCCCGTTGGCCTCTGTGCTCATTTTCCCTGGCATGTCTAATTTGGCTGTCGCTCTTCCGGCTGCCCAGAGCAGCGGACGGCCATTCTGCCCGCCAGCCCCAGCGTCCCCTGGGCCACGCCATCAGCGTGACGAGGCCAGCGGCCGCCAGGGTGGCACGCAGCTTCCAGCACACTGCTTTGGGTTATGGTAGCTTAGAGGCTCCCCAGATATCGCCGCCTTCCCCGACAGCGTGAACTCCCTGGAGGGCGTGTGCGGGGACGTCCGGACGCCCGACAAGCTCATCGACCAAGTGAACGACACCTGCGATGGCAGGCACATGTGGCTGGCTCCCATCCTGCCGGGCCTGGTGGGTTTGCGGGGACTCCCCCCCTCCCCGGGGTGGGCAGGGCGACTTTGTGTCCTTGGTCTGCGTGACGCGTCTTTGTTCCAGGCGAGTGAATCTCCAACGAACCAAAATGCCCGAGGGCCGTCAGGGAGGCTCACGTCTAGCTAACTAACACTCTGACGGGCACTCTTCGGGGCAAGTTCTTTCTCGGTGCGCTTGGGGTGGTTGCGACAAGAGGCCGCCCACATGGGACTCTGGAGGGCCCATGCAGCAGCCCCCTCTGTCCTCCCAGCCCCATCCTCTGGCCTCATTCCCCGTGTCTGCTCCGCCTTGAGAGCACCGGGCACCGGACCCCGACCTCTGGCCGCAGATCTGCCTGTCAGCTCCTCAGCGGACTCAGTTTTGCAGACCTCAGACCCTCC
Organism: Lynx canadensis; assembly: GCF_007474595.2. Lineage (NCBI taxonomy): Eukaryota > Metazoa > Chordata > Mammalia > Carnivora > Felidae > Lynx > Lynx canadensis. The sequence goes on from NC_044318.1 coordinate 22,154,176, forward strand.
CACTGGTCCTGCTGGTCACCGGGGGACCTGGGGGTGGCCTTCACCCACCCGGCTAGAGAGAGAGGAGACAGGCCGGCCGGGCAGGTCGTTGTAGCCCCGCGCCACCCTCCTGCCTGAGTATGCGAGTGCTGCAGGCCCTGGGGCACGCCCGTGACGGCGGAAGTGTCCCCTCCCCCTCCACGTGACTGGGCAGGAGGACTGGGAGGTACATTTGGCCCTCAGAGCACAGAGACAGCATCAGCAGCTCTGTTGGGGAGCTCTTCCAACAGTGTCCCCCGTGAGCCCCGAGCATCCGTCCCCCCTGAGCGGAGGCCAGCCCCACCGCTGCAGAGGAGAAACACGTAGGTCTCTCAGCCCTGAGACCCGGGCCCCACCCGCCCACGGCCATCTGGTGTTTGGCCAGCACATGTTTTCCCGTCGTCTTTCACTTGGCTTTTGGTGTGAAGCCGTCTGTCCAGCTGTCACTCTCCCAGCTGGACTCGAACGTTTGTTTGTTTGTTTGTTGTTGTTGTTGAGAGAGTACAAGCTGGGGAGGGGCCGAGAGAGAGGGGAACAGAGAGGATCTGAAGCGAGCTCGGTGCTGAGGGCAGAGACCGACTCGGGGCTTGAACTCACGAACCCTGAGATCATGCCCTGAGTCGAAGCCGGACACTCAACCGACTGAACCACCCAGGTGCCCTTGGACTCAAATATTCGTATCTGCTTGAGCCCCTTGGGCAACTGAGTTTGAGGACCTTTATTATTTCCGTGGTGCAGTCAGAAGGCTGCCCCTGCCCCAGCAGTACCCTGACCCGCCCCCCTGCACTCCCGACATCCTCTGAGACATCCTGAGGATGGCCGGAGGCCGAGCCCCAGGGCCTGGGGCAAAACGGAGCCGACAGCCTGCAGCCTGGGGCCAGCACTGACTGCTTATTGCTTTATTCTGTTGTGCAACAGGCCCCCTGATATTGGAGGGTCTTTGTGGGGGCGGCGGGGGCGGGCGGGGGTGGGGGAAGCTGAGGGTCTGACCTTAGTAGCTGATTCTGCCACTGATCCCGACACCCCTCCACCACCCCTGCGCCAGGCAGAGATTCAAAGACACATGCTGGAAATTATCCCACACTGCTCTCAGGGCCTGCGCCGTGCTGCTCATTTGTGGTTGGGGGAAAGGACAGATCGGGGTCAAGGCCGTGCTGATCGCCCGGAGACAGTGCTCCTTGACCTGGGGCCCGCCCCTTTGGCCCGCGAAGCGTCTGGCCTGACCTGGGGGAGAGGGAAGGGCGCACCCAATTCTCCGCGGGTATTTAGATGAGGGCCACGCCAGGCCCGAGAAAACAGGCCCTCCCGGAGCCAGCTCAGCGGTTTGTTGCAAACGCAGCCACACGTGACCGGACTCAAGATGGGCTTCCAGGAGACAGAAGGCAGCGGGAGCCCCACGCACCGCGGCCCCCAGCAGCCCAGGCGCTGCCTCCCGCGCCCGCCCAGCTCACCCCTGCCCGCATCTGGCACCCCCCGCCCCGCCCCGCGCCTCTGTTTCCAAACATGCCCGTTTTAATGAGTTCTTGCTTCTGACAGGTGAACCGGGTCTATGTGATTTTCGATCTGCCTACCACCGTGTCAATGATCAAACTGTGGAATTATGCAAAAACGCCCCATCGAGGGGTGAAGGAGTTTGGCGTAAGTACTTATTAGCTGGGTTTTTTGAGATAATTATGCTGGTTGGTAATTAGGCTGCCGGCAATTACCATTCGTCGCCGCCGTTTGATTTACTCCTCTCCGTCGCTACCTTAGACACCACTGCCTGGTCCTCAGATGCAGGGAAATTCGCCGTCCCATCGTGAATTCAAAAACCGCCTCGAGTGATTTGAATCATCACCCTGAAAAAAAAAAAAAACAAACCGAAAGTGGCTTTCCTTTCATCTTGTCTTTTCCAGTCATAGTGGTTTAGGGAGTTCTTCGCGCCGGGAGGCAACTCTGGGGCCGGGAGAGCGGGGGGCCTCGGGGGCCAGAGGCGCAGAGTTGCCTCCCGGCTCGGCCACGTGGGCTAAAGGTATTTGAAGCCTCCCCGTCCCCGTCTGGCCGAGGGTTGCAAAGATCTGACACCATAATGCGGGCCGGGCTAGCGGGCGAGGCTCGGAGCAGTGACCTGCTTTGCCCGAGGCCGCGGGGGGGGGGGGGGGGGGGCAGGGTCCCTACCTCCCCTCCGCCCCCCCGCCCCGGCCACACGGGGCAGCGCCTCCTCTGTCTGTCCAGCTCCTGGTAGACGACTTGCTTGTGTACAACGGGATCCTGGCCATGGTGGGCCACCTGGTGGGGGGCATCCTGCCCACGTGCGAGCCCACGCTGCCCTACCACACCATCCTCTTCACCGAGGACGCAGACGTGTGCCGCCAGGAGAAACGCACCGCCATCAGGTGCGCCCCAGGCCCGCCCCACGGCCTCCCCCGCCAGCCCTAACGGGGACGGACGGCAGGGGTCGAACCTTCCTTCTTCTCCCTCCCCCCAGCAATCAGGTGGAGGATCAGGACGTCCAGATGATGAACGAAAACCAAATCATTACCAACTCGAAAAGGAAGCAGAGCGCGGTTGACCCAGGTCAGTGTCGCCTCTCGGCCCGGAGCGTAGCCCTCGGGAGTTAAGGCTGAACAGTCCGGAGCCAGCAGCCCCTGCCCGCCCCTCGGACCCCTCTGCTCCGCCCAGGAGCCCGCCTGGCGGCTGAGCTGGGGCTGTGGGGGCAGAACCCCAGGGGCAGCGTGCTTCCCACGTCCCACAGGCGCCTGTGACCCGGTGTGGCTTCCTGGGAGGCAGGCCCTTGGGGCGCAGAGGGAAAAGGCCCCGAAGGGCAGACGTGCTGTATGGAGACGGCTGGGAAACCAGTGGGGGATGCAGGGGGCGAGGGCTTCCCAGAGGAGGTGCTGTTTGAGCTGCACCCTAAGAGATACGGGGAGCTGGCCAGGCAGAGGGGACAGCGTGGCAAAGGCCCGGAGGCGAGGCAGCAGAGTCGCTGCAGGGGAGGGGACGGGTCGGCGTGCGGGCGCTGGGCTCTGGGGCTGCAGGCGGTGGCCTGGGCCAGCCACCAGGACGGTCCAGACTTCACCCCCAGGGCGTGGGGCCGCCCTCGGTGACTGAGGCTGGGTAACGTCCACCCCTCTGTACTCTCCCCGACAGCACTGCGCCCCAAAACCTGCATAAGCGAGAAGGAGACAGTGCGACGGTGGCGGTGCTGACTGGCGGAGGAGGGAGAGCCGGGCCTCCCGACCGACCGGAGCCGGGCTCTGTCACCGGCCCCGCCCAGCACCCGTGTCGCCCGCCCCCAGACCTCAGCCTCGGCAGCCTGGACTCCGGGGGCTGGAAGAAGGAGTCCCGTCGCGAAAGGGGACTCGCGTGGCACGACTTTCCTCCGCCTCGCGTCTCAGGGGCTCCCTCCCGGGACACCCAGCTCAGTGCCCTCCCGCAGGACCCAGCAAAGCAGGGCCACACGCACTCAGGCCTGTCCCTGCTCAGGCCCAGGTGGTGGGGTGGCCCGGGAGGACTTGCTCCCAGCACGGAGTGTGGCTGTCCCGGGCCCGGGGTCAGGCCTCAGACCCCAACAGCAAGGGGAGGGGTGCCAGCAGCTCCCCGCCCCCCATGTCCCTCCCTCATCCGGGGGCCGGTGCAGCTGGCTGAGAGGGTGGGGCAGTTCCCTGGTCCCCCGAAGGTCTAGCCAGAGCCGCTGCACCCCCGTCACTCATCCCAGGCAAGGAGGACGGATCCCCGGGGATGTGTGTGTCTCACTGGGAAGAGGAAGGGGGCCGTGCCCACCCGCCATGCTGCCAGGCCCACGTGGGACCCGCGGGTGGACGGCTTCACGCCCCAGAAGGCTCCGGACGCAGGGCAGGCCGAGGACCAGGGCCACAACCCCACCCTCGGGCCCCAGAGCCCACCTCCCCTTCCCCTTGAACTCTGTCTGGAGGAGGGCGGCCGCATCCCTGCGGTCTCGCCACCGGCTTCTCTCACTCGCCTCCCCCCGTCTCTCCCGTGCCGGGCGCCCTTGCCTGCGGGCAGCGAGGTGTCTGGTGCCCCCACCCCTTCCCCCCCTCCCGGCAGCTTCCCCGCGAGTTGGAAATGTGCCTTGCACCCCCAGCCGAGTGGAGCTCAGAACGCATCTATTTCCATCTATGTAACAAGCCCGGATCAGGGACCTAATTGGTTTCCCAGTGGTGGGTAATTTCTCGTTCCAAATATTAATCCGTTGTTTTCCTGGCGCCCAGCCCGGCCCCGCCGCAGCGCTGTACTCGAAGTACGTTCCTATGCAACCGAGAGCCCGGCAGATACTTTATGAGCTTTGCAGCTTCCGCGGAGCAGCTATGCAAATGCGCTTTTCATTTGGAGCAGGGGGCCGATGCGAAGACAAGGAATTGTTCCTCCCGGAGAAGATCCATCATTGCTGCAGCTCCCCTGCTCACCTCCCAGATGGGGCGGGTGCCCCCAAGGCCTGTGGGCTCCCAGGAGAGCCGAGGCTTGGGGGGAGTCGGGGGCCGATCAGGCCGGCGCTTAGGGACCAAAACAGGTGCCACGACTTTAAAGGCTGTCACGGCTTCCCGTCCCCACCTGAGGCTGGGGCCCGGGTCAGACTGTCGGGGAGATTGCTCGAGCAGCGCGCACGCTCCCAGAATCTCCACTGATGTTTATAATAATTGTATGCACCATGCAATTTAGGAGGGGGAAAAAAAAAAAAGCTGTACAGGCATTAACTCTAAAATAAATTTCTATTTTTTTCTCTTGCAAAATCAATAAAAGATGTTATTAAGAATCTGGTCTGACGTGCTGGGTTTGGGGTCAGACGGAGGGAGCCTGTGCCGCCTCCAGGAACTGAGGCTGGCTGAGTGACACGGGGCAAGTCCCCTCTCTGAGCCCCGCCCCCCCCCCCGTCTCCACCTGCAAATGGGGGCATGATCCTGGGTAGACGATACAAGCCCACACGTATGTAGCGGTTGTTTCGTGTCCGGCGCTCATTTAATCCACATAACAACCCCACGGGGTAGGCACTATGATGATCCTCCTTTTACAGATGAGAGAATTGAGGCACAGAGCGGTTGAGCGGCTTGCCCAAGATACACAGCTTTGGAAGCCATCAGCGCGCAAATCCTGGGACAGCCCCAGGAGAGCTGAGGCGGGGTGAAATCCCCGGGTCGGTGGCCCTGCAGTTTCCCCGAGGCTTATGTGGATCCTTGAAGCCAAGCCCCCCCACCCAATGCCAGACTCCTGGGCCGCCTCCTGTCGTTTCCGGCTCCCCTGCTTCCCTCAGAGGTGAATCTTGGTTGGCGGCTCTTGGCATCTGGAGAGAGCCGCCCTCGGTGGGGAAGAAGGCTCATTTGGGGGCCGGGTGTCTGGGCTACAGCTCAGGGGCCAGGGAGCGCATTGGTGCCGAGCAGGGGGCCCCTCGGAAACCCCACCCCCTCCCCTGACCAGCCCCCCCACCCCCCCACCCCCCGCTTGCCTCTGAGCTCCTGCCCAGACAGAGGGGCCCTGCCCTGCCCTGCCCAGACACCCGGTGTTGGAGAGCCTCCCCCTACTGGAGGGCACGCGAGCCCTTCCGGCACTCCTGTGGGGTGGGAGGCCCGGGGGCCCTGCTCTGACGTCGTCGGGGAGCAAAGCTGGCCCAGGAGGGTCCCCTTAACAGGGCAGCGCAGGCCCCGACTAGGGGGTGATCGCGTCTCAGCTCCAATGGTCCGGAGATGCCTTCAAGGACTTTACGAGAAGCCAGAAATCCAGGTGTTTTTAATTTTTTTTAATGCGAAAATCCAACTTTTAAATGTCGGCTCAGCTTAACCAAGCACACGCCAAGCGAGCCGAACGGGTTACAAGCCCTGTGTAGCCCACCCTCCACTCCAGCCCCCTCCCTGCCTCAGCATGAAGGCCAGCGCCCCCTCCCTTCCGGGTCCCCCTGAAAGCCGCAGTCCCCCCTCCAAGACCGTGGCTCCCCGAATGCCCCTCAGCTGGTTCCTCCCCGGGAGGTCCAAGGAGGGAGGGGATCATGCCCTCAGACCCCCCTGGGCACAGAGGCAGGGGTTGGCCCGGTGACCTGTGCGTGCTGGAGGTGACAGTCCCCCCGCCCCCCCAGCATCCCTGGTGGGAGAACAGAGGCGAATCCTGGTCCCTGTTCAGCCCCGGGCATAAGTTTCCACAAAGCTATCCCTGTGGGCTCGGGGCCATGCCCGCACCCGGTCGTGGGTCACAGCTCTTGGCCGAGGCTGACAGGAGAGTTCCAGAAGGGCAGCAGGGGCTCCGGAGGAACCTCCCTGCAGGCCTCTGTCCCCCTGGGCACCTGCCTCCTCTGTCCAGCAGTGGGGAGGACCTGCTTCTGTTTGTTCATTTGTCTCCGGACGGTTCCGGCCCTGGACCCACGACCTCAGAAGGACCCACGTGGTCCCCAGGAGACCACCGGGGCTATTTCCGCAGTCAGGAGGCGGCCGCCCCCCGCCTGGGAGCGTTTGCCGCGACATCCTGGGTCCCTCTCCAAGCCTCACCTCCCACCCCACCTAGAGTCCCTTTCTGAGGCCCCCGGACCCGCTTGGCCTCTGAGTGAAACAGCGGAACACGGTCTGGCGGCTCAGCCCGCCCGGGTCCGGTGGCTGTGCGGGGTCTGGCCCCATTACTCACGGCCACTGGAGCCGGGGCACAGGCTCTCCGGGACACCACACCCCCACAGCCCCTCCGTGTCAGGCCCTGCCTGCTTCCCTCACCGCCGCGGCCCTGCAAGGCGCCAGAGCCTGAGCGGGTGACGGTGCCGTGGGGCCCGGCGGGGGGGGGGGGGGGGAGGTGCCGGGCTGCCTGGCCATCCAGAGGGTTCTCCTGGGGCCACGCAACTCAAGCCTCTGGGGTCCGGTCAGCAACAGGCCCAGGCCCGGGGCCGGAAGAGGCAGACGTGGCCTCCGTCCAACGGGTCACGTGTCCCCGTGTGCCGTGGGGCTCACCGCAGGTGCGTCCCTGGACCTCCGTGTGATGCGAGGCGTTCGTGACACCACCGCCAGGCCCCCAGCCTCCGGGAAACTGCTCCGCTCACAGCCGCTGCCGGAGGCCGACCTCTGGCAGTCACCTTTCACGACACCACCACAAAAATACCAACTTCACCCCCCGCACCTCCGGCCTCCCTCGGCTTCCCTTCCCAGAGAGCAGGGGGCCGGCAGTGCCTGTCTCGGGGAGCTCTGGGCACCTTAGAGCACCTCCCGGAGGGCAGACACACCGGCTGAGTCCCACGACTAAGCCCATTTGCCGGGTGTGCAAACTGAGGCTTTCGTAATGAAATCGTGTCGTTGGGGCTCAGGACTTCAAGGCCGCCCAGCACGGGGCCCGGGCTCCTCACCAGAGTCACTCAGCGCCACCTTCCACCTGACCTTCCAGACCTTCGGGACGACCTCCTGGCCTCAGCTGGTTGGCCCACGAGGGGCAATGGCCTTAGAGCAGAGGCGGATGTTTTAGCCCACCTCCTCCTCCTCCTCCCCCCCCCTCCCCCTCCGCCTCCTCCCCCCATCCCTCTCCTCCCCCTTTCCCTCCTCCTCCCCCTCCTCCCCATCCTCCTCCTCCCCTCCCTCTCCTCCCCCTTCCCCTCCTCCTCCCCTCCTCCTCTTTCCTCCCCCTCCCCTTCCCCTTTCCCTCCTCCCCTCTCCCTCCTCCCCTCTCCCTCCTCCCCCTCTCCCTCCTCCCCCTCCCCCTTCCTTTCCTCCCCCTCCCCCTCCTCCCCCTCCTCCTCTGCCAGCTCCTGCCCCTGCTCTGTTCATTCTCTCCACCCCAGGCCTCCTCTCCCCAACCCTCCCTGCCTGCACCCCCCCCCCATGCCACCCACACTCAGCCTGGAGGTTTCCAGGGGTTTCAGGAGGGTCCGAGGCCGGGGGCTTGGGGTGATGGCACTTCTCCCGCACCAGACCCCCTTCCTGACCCGTCCCGGTGGCCGCCCACTCCCCTGCCAGGCCTCTGGCATCAGCCCAGCCACCGGCCTCCCTTAAGGCAGAGGCTCAGACGGTGTCGGTCCACGACGAAATGTGGCCCCAAAAGCAATTACCCGGCTATGGCGGGCGGGGCTGTGTGGGGACAGGGCAGAGAGGTCCCGCGCCGGGATTTCCTGTCTGTCCATGCAGTAAATCCCCGCACGGAGGAGATTGGTTTTTCCTCATGACTGATGGTCCCCGGCCGGGCTGAGTTTGTCCTCAATCCTGCGGCGAGATCGTCCACCGGTGCGGCGGAGCGATTTGTTCACTGCCCACAGCCCTTGAGCGACGGGTGAGAGGAGCTAAGCTCCAGCCCCGCCCCGCCCCCCAAGCCTGTGCCTCGGGCCGCGTCTCCGGTGGTTTGGGGTCACGGACTTTTCTAATTCAGCCACTCAGAGGACACCTGTTCCTGAGTCCCGCCGCTGCCCCGTGCGGCCTACGGTGTCCCTGCCTGCACGGCGTCAAAGCCCAAACAGGAGCCGCAGAGAAAAGCCAGCCCAGCCCAGGCGCCCCTCGGACCCTCACCCGTCCCCAGGCCACACTATGGCTACTTACCTCGTCCCCGGTGCCACCGCAGCCTAAGCCCCCACCATCTCCCACCAGGCCCTGCTGCAGTCCCCTCTCTGGTCACCCTGCCCCCGCCTTGCACCCCACCTCCCAGGCCTTCCCCACGCGCAACCAGGAGGAACTTGCCCAGATGCAGAGCTGACCGCGTCCTCCCCTGAAAAGCCCCCTGCCAGTGGCTCCCTGTGGCCTTCCAGGTGAAGGGCGCACTTTGTGCCGTAACCCACACGCCCGAAGGCTCTGACCCCCGACGACCAGCTGCTCCGCAGCAGACCTCGCGCCCTCAGCCTGAGCTGCAAGCGCTGTGTCCTGTCACAGCGCCGCACCCAGCATTCCTCTCAACCCCAGGGCCTTTGCACAGGCTCTGGCTTCTGCCCAAACTCCCTGGCGGCTTCCTTCCGTCCCTGCTGCAATGGGCCTTCCTGAGAGGCCCACCCTCACGGCTCCAGCATAAAGCAGGCCTCCCCTGGGGGTGCTTCCATAGCATTTCCCCCACTCAGAGGTGATACTTTTGTTGCTAGAATTATTTGAGTGGTCTCTGTCTCCTCACTGGAATAGAAACTGCACGAGGGTGAACATCAGGTCCTCCTGACTCACCGCGGCAGCTCCAGGGCGCCGTCATGCCTGGCGCATAGAAGCCACTCAGCCAGTAGTTCCCGGATGAAGGGGGCCCACCGCAGGTCGGGGGTGGTCTCGGGTCTTGTACTTTCCTCTGTCGCCGCCTCCTCCAAGGGGATGAGCCTCCCCAGCATGACTTGTCCTCGGGCCTGGCACCGGGCACGTGCGGACACAGGGACGGGGCCAGACGCATCCAGGCCCAGCACGTCTCGGGGTCGGCGGGCACACGCAGGTACGGATGGGTGCCGAGCTGACCCCCTGGTACGGGTGCGCGTACAAAGCGCTGACTCAAGCTTGTACGATGCTGGTGTGTGCACGTGAGCCCAGGGGGTGTGGACCCAGCGACGCGGGGCGCAGGCATCCAGGGCAGATGGCTACGTGCTCATCCGGGCACTTCCCGCCTTCAAACCCCCCGGGCCCCCCTCCCAGCCCCCCCCCCCCCAGGTTCAGGCAGACGGTGGCATTTGCCCCCTGTGTGAACACAACCCTCCCAGTAACTCCGGGTAGGGACCCACTGGGACCACGCATCCGGCCCGCCTGCAAATGCTTCCTTTTATCTCACCAGCAGCCTTCCTGCTGCAGGCTCCACGGGCCTGAAAGACAGCTCGTTCTCCCCTCCTGCCCAACAGGTGCCCAGACAGAAAGGAGGACTTGAAGCCAGAGTGGCCCCGTGAGCCTCCTGGCCCGTGCAGGGGGTAAGAAAGGCCTTGGCTTGAGCCGTCCGCACACCATAATCACAAACTACTTGCACGATTATTTATTGAATATTTTTCTTCAAGCCAGCTCTGTCTTTTTTACTTAAATGCCTATTTTTGGTTTCATCCTAAGCAACAGCGTCTGTGAGATCGTGACACCGATGTGCCCGTTACACGTTTTTTCCTAATACACATGTACATGAACACAACTATTAAAATAGGTTGAAATTTTGCCTACGTGTCAATTCAGATCATCTCCTGGACGTCTGTGGTCCAGCCGCCAAGCACAGAAGGACCTCGGGTGAGAAGGAAGGACCCCAAGATGCTGGGTGCCCTGGGGGCCCAGCCCCACGTCTACAAGTGGTGTCTCCTTGCCCAGAGGCCAAAGCCCCAACTCCTTGCCCTGACGTTCAAGACCTTTGTAAGGGGACCCCAATGTCCCACCCAGAGCCATTTCCCTGAGAGCCCCACACAGTAGGTCCGCAATATTTGCCAAATGAATGGAAAATGGATTAATGAATGGCCCGCGTGATTAGTCAACGCATGCATAATGAATGAGCACACACCTCCGCGCGGGTGTCTGCTGGGATCTGAGACTCAACTGAACCCGCGCCTGACCCAAGCCCCAAATCTGAGAGTCTTTGCCAACTTTCCCTTCCTCCCACAGCAGTCTGTTGATTTCTGCCCCCTGACTAGCTCCTGAATCTGCCCTCATGGTCCCATCCCTTGGGGCCACCGTGCAAGCCAGACCACCCTCTTCCCTCCCCTCGAACATCGTAGGATAAGGGGAGGGGGGTGCGGTGCTCAGGAAGCACCAAGCTTCCTAAGGAGGCTCCATGTCCTTCTGCCTGGCTCCCCTGTCCTCCTCACACCCCGTGGCTCTCCCTTCTCTCCACACCTGCCGTCTAGACTGTTGTAAAGTTCCTAGAACATTCCAGCTTTCTTCCTCTCCATGGAATGGATGTCTTGCCTACCTGACATCTAGACAACCTTCTTTTTCCCAAAGGAGCCCTCCTGACCACCATCTCCTCCTCCCTCCCCCAGCAGGTGCTGCCTTTGGCACCCCCCCCCCAGCCCCTAACTTTCCCTCATCGAGAAAAGAGGAAACACTAACAAAGCACTCACTACATGCCTGGCTCTGTTCTAAGTGCTTCACGTGTATTAGCTCACTTAACCCTCATGACAGCTGCAAGAGGTAGGTATGATGATTATCCCCATGTGCCCATGGGGAGGAGGCACAGAGAGGTTAGGTCACTTGCTTAAGGTCTCACGTGGAGGAGCTGGAATCTAAACCCAGGCTGCCTCGGGGCGCCGGGGGGCTCAGTCGGTTAAGTGTCCGACTTCCGCCTAGGTCACGATCTCGCCGTGATGAGTTCGAGCCCCGCATCAGGCCCTGTGCTGACAGCTCAGAGCCCGGAGCCTGTTTCAGATTCTGTCTCCCTCTCTCTCTGCCCCTTCCCCACTCTCACTCTGTCTCTCTCTCAAAAATAAATAAACATTAAAAAAAATTGTTGGGGCGCCTGGGTGGCTCAGTCGGTTAAGCGGCCGACTTCGGCTCGGGTCGTGATCTCGCGGTCCATGAGTTCGAGCCCCGCGTCGGGCCCTGTGCTGACAGCTCAGAGCCTGGAGCCTGTTTCAGATTCTGTGTCTCCCTCTCTATGACCCTCCCCTGTTCATGGTCTGTCTCTCCCTGTCTCAAAAATAAATAAAACGTTAAAAAAAAATTAAAAATAAATAAATAAATAAATAAATAAATAAATAAATAAATAAATTTGTTTTTAACCCAGGCTGCCTGGCCCTGGGGTCAGGCACCACAACACCACTGTACAATAACCATCTGTCTGGTTATCTGTCATGCCCACCCGTGAGGACAGACACCCTGTCTGGATGGCTCAATATCCTATCTCAAGTGCCTCCTGCAGTCCTTGACACATCGTAGGGGCACAATGAGCTATATCATTGGATAGATGGATACACAGCTGATTAAATAATGAGGATGGGTCCTACATGAAAGGACGATGGATGAACGTCTGATACAGGAAGGATGACAACTGGTAGATGGATGATGGATGCATGGCTGGAAGGATGGATGGATGGAAGGAAGGATGGAAGGAAGGGTGGATGGATGGAAGGATGGATGGATGGATGGATGGAAGGAAGAATGGATGATGGATGGAAGGAAGGAAGGAAGGAAGGAAGGATGATGGATGGAAGGAAGGAAGGATAGATGGATGGAAGGAAGGATGGAAGGAAGGGTGGATGGATGGAAGGAAGGAAGGAAGGAAGGATGATGGATGGATGGAAGGAAGGAAGGAAGGAAGGAAGGATGATGGATGGATGGAAAGAAGGAAGGATAGATGGATGGATGGATGGATGGACGGATGGAAGGATGGATGGAAAGATGGATGGATGGGTGGAAGGAAGGATGGAAGGAAGGGTGGATGGATGGAAGGATGGATGGAAGGATGGATGATGGATGGATGGATGGAAGAAAGGATGGAAGGAAGGGTGGATGGATGGAAGGATGGATGGAAGGATGGATGGAAAGATGAATGGATGGGTGGAAGGAAGGATGGAAGGAAGGGTGGATGGATGGAAGGATGGATGGAAGGATGGATGATGGATGGATGGATGGAAGAAAGGATGGAAGGAAGGGTGGATGGATGGAAGGATGGATGGAAGGATGGATGATGGATGGATGGATGGATGGATGGAAGGATGAATAGAAGGATGGATGATGGATGGATGGAAGGATGGATGGAAGGAAGGATGGATGGATGATGGATGGATGGAAGGAAGGAAGGATGGACAGATGACCGCTGGATGGATGGATGGATGAGTGGATGATGGATGGATGGATGATGGGTAGATGACGGATAATGGATGGATGATGAACGAATGATGGGTGGATGGAAGGGCAAAGAACATTCTCTACTTGGGGGAAAGCTCTAGAATTCCTTCTGGGAAGAGATGAGGCTCTGGTTCAGACCCCAATTCTGCCATTTGCTAGCTCTGTGATCTTGGGCAGGTTACTTCATCTCTGTGACTCTAAGTTCTCTCATCTTTACAATAGGCCTGTTTCCCCAGGCATCTGAGCCCTAGGACTTGATGTAAAGGTAGCTCCAGACACAGGGCAAAGGGTCCCCAGGGGGTCAGGGCAGCGTAGGGCCCAGGCTTGAGGGCCCGTCTCCCAAATTTTCCACCTGCCTGACCCACCCCCACCTCGCCCACCCTCCGGAATCCAGGGCGGCCTGCCAGCTGGCTCCACCCCGACCCAACCCCCTAGACCCAGCTACACTCTGCTCTCCTTCCTTCCCGAACCTCAGTGTCTGGCCCTGACCCCAGCACACTCAGGCCATCTCACCTTCAGGTTCCTTGAGGACCCGACAGGGTGGGGCCACGGGGGGCAGCCACAGCCCAGAGAGCAACTGGCCTCCACACACAGCAAGACGACAGGTTCAACAAGCATTTATTGTGGCCCTGCCATGTGCCTGCTGTGTGACCCCCTCCCCCCCTGCGGAGCCAGCGCCGGGAGGCCCCACCCACTCCCTGCCTCGTGACCGCAGGGCCCCTCCTGAACTTCCTGTCCGGCCCTCAGTGGCCGATGACCTTGCCTCTCCTGGCGTCCCAGCTGCACCAAACAGGGCGCCGCATGTGACGGCAGCAAGGGTCAGGAGCTGCTGTCCCAGAGTCACCGTGCGCAGCCCTGCGCATTCCCTCGGGCCACCCCGGCTCCATTGCCAGGGCCCTGAGCCCCGGACAGCGGTGGGAAGGGCAGGCCTGCGTCTCCCACACAGGCCGGATCAGTTCACAGCACACGGGCCGGGTCTCCAGGGGCGCCAGACCGGTGGCCTTCTGGCAGGGGGCCGGTTCCGACGACCGCCTGAGGTCCGGGGGCCAGGCTGGGTCTCGGTCACACCCAGTGCCCCAGGACCCAGCACTGACGGTTCAGCTCCGGCATCTCGTGAGCGGAGCTCCGCGGCCAGGAATCTCCCATGTGTGGGTGGTGTCCTGCCAAGAGACGGGGAGGTCAGTGCCGTCGGCCGCCCCCCCGCCACCCACACACCGGCTGCCCGCCGCCGGCACCCTCCTCTCACACTCTCCCCACCCGCAGCCCACCCGCCCTCCCGCACCCACCCGCTCGTGCCCCTGCCACCTGTCAGCACGCCCGCACCGCCCATCACAGCGTCCTCCTCCCCCCTGCCCCGGCGGCCCCGCTGCCCTCATCCCCATCCACCTGCAGCCCGCAACACCCGCACCCTCCGCCCCACCTGCTCGCTTGTCCACTTCCCAACCTGCCGCCGCGTCCGCTAACTCACCGCCGTGCACCCATCCGCCAATGTTCCATCCGCCTGCCCTGTCCCCCCCGCCCCGCCGTCCCGCAACCACCTCGGCACGTACCCGTGTGCCCACCGCCCCGTCAAGCGTCCCTGAGCTACACTGTGTGGGAGGGCGAGAGGGAGAACAGTGTCCGTGACTCCTGCACCGAGGGGGAGGGCCCGGGGGCACCCAAAGTAACTGTGAGCAGCTTCCTGGGCCAAGGCAGCTGGCAGAGACCCCGCCACGCCCCTGCCACCGCCCACTGCTCCCAGGGGCCCCGGGCTGCTCTCGCCCCAACCCGACATGCTCGCTCCTGGCTTTCTCTGGATTCTCAGACGCTCACCGCCTCCTAACACACCAGACCCACCTGCTAAAACGTCCCTATACCTACTGTGCGTCCAACCCCCCAGGCCCGGCTCCCGTCTCCCCTCCTACAGGAGGGCCCTGCCATCTCTTTGCTGCCCCTGGGTGTTTCGCTCCTCTCGGAGCACACACCCCAAGCGGCAGTCCCCAGCTCCGCCCCCCGTTAGGCCCTGAGCTAAGGAGAACGATGGCTTGACCCGTGGCAGATGTTCCGTGACGGATCAGAGCCGGAGGAGCCAGAGAGGGGAAAACAGAGGGAGGAGAGACGGGCCGGAGGACCGGACAGAAAACCAACAGCGACCCGGTGTTCACGGTCTATACCCTACTTGATTCCAGCCTCACAAGCCTGTGAGGTAGCAACCCCATTTTACAGATGAGGGAACTGAGGCTCAGCGGGCACAAGCAGCGGTCTCGCGATTCACAGCTATGGTAGAGCCGGACTCAATCAAACTTCCGCATTAAAGATGTTTGCTCCGTGTTCTGTTCCCCTCGGAGCGCTCGTGGATGCTCGGACATTCCTGTCATCCTTCGGGGTCAGACGGGCCCTTTGTAGCAAGCCCCCCGGAGGTGGGAATTCCTGCTGAGGCCAAGCGCCTGCTTGCACACCTCTTAAGACAGGCAGCTCATTACTCCTCCTGCACCCCCAAAGCAGCTCTATTGGGACAGTCTTCCTCATGACAAAGGCGGAAGGGAACAAGCAAAGGTGAGGACAGTTGTGCCCATTAGGGGGTGGGGGACGGTTGTGGGTTTTGTTCTGTGTTTTTGCTTTGACTTTTTGGTTTTTTCTTTTTTAATTAAAAAAAAATTTTTTTTAACGGTTATTTTTGAGACAGAGAGAGACAGAGCATGAATGGGGGAGGGTCAGAGAGAGAGGGAGACACAGAGTCCGAAATGGGCTCCAGGCTCCGAGCCGTCAGCACAGAGCCTGATGCGGGGCTCGAACTCACAAACCGTGAGATCGTGACCTGAGCCGAAGTCGGATGCTTAACCGACTGAGCCACCCAGGCGCCCCTGACTTTTTGTTTTCAATATTTTTTAATGCTAGTGCTTTGCTAATTTTACCGTATTTTAAAAAGGGTACGAAATATTTGGCAAACATTCTGGAACCGTTTGGCCTCAGGAAAAACATTTGTTTTGGCCCCAGTCACCGAAATAGTTGCATTCTTTGGAAGTAAATGCTGCCAAGATTATAGGTGTTTGGATTTTTTTAAAAAAAATCTAGAGGCAAATATTTGATGTGCAGAAAGATTTGATTGTTTTTCTAAATGAATATTTAAAAGTGATCGTGGCTGCTCTTACCGTTGCCAACAGGCAGAACCCCGGAGAATTTGTTGGAACAGAGAAGTGATCGTGCATTCTGAAGGAAAAAGGAAGGCCATGATCCCTGCCCTCCCTTGAGTCAAAATCAGGCTCCTTGTCTCCTGGATCCAGAGGCCAAATCACTGAGGACTGGGGCCCTCCCTTCCCCTTCGGCCTCCCGGGAGGGGGTTGGGGCCCAGAGTCATTTACAGTGGAGAGCAGGGATTCTGTCCTCCCCATGCCTGAGGAGGTCCCCCCACCGCCACTCCACCAGGCCACCATGACCTTCTCTTCCCTTCTCTCAGTCCCTTTACTTTTTGGCTAGTCATCAACTAGTCAAAATGTCAACGAGGCCCAATCAGATGACATCCGTGGGTGAAGCAGCCAGAAGGGGCCATTCTTCAGCTCTGGCCAACTGTTGCCATGGAAAATGGGCCCTCAGATTTTCCAAAAAGTTGAGAGACAATGAAAATCAGAATTTCATAATAAAATCTCCTGGCTTTAAATAATGGCCGTGGACGCTTTTAAAACCATCTGTGGGCCAAGTGGCATCTCTCAGGCTGGACTCGGTCCCCACGCACAGGAGGCCATTTCTGACCTCTATTTCCCCGCCTGCATTTTCGTTCCAGGCTCTGTTCCGTGGCTTTACACATTCTGGTCCCTTGGCCCGGTGCCCTTCCCTGCTGTTCTCTGGCTATTGAGTGCCCCATTTGTCTTTCAAAGGCTCCCCCCCACCGCCCAGAAGAATTCCATGACCTTATAGGCACAGGCCTCGCTCCCTCCTCTGTGTTCCCACAACACGGTGCAGATCTCTTCTCCCTGGGCTTGTCACTTCGTGTTAACGAGGGTCTCCCCGGCTAACCTGGGGACTCAGTGCAGGCGGGGACCGGGGCTGCTGTCATCCTGGAGCCTTTGGCCGCCAGCACCTGGCCAGGCACAGAGCTAGTCCTGAGCTGACTTTATAACAAACGAAGAAACCATGCGGGACGAGGATGGAGCGATTCTTAAGCTTGGAGAAAGAGCTCTGCCTGCCGCTCCTATTCGGAGATGCTCTGCGTTACGAGAGGCTCTTTGGTCAGTCTCTCCTTTTTTGGACCCAGGCTGAAGGGGAAAGACTATACTTGCAGTCTGGCAGTCAAAGGTTCAAATCAATGGGGCGCCTGGGTGGCTCAGTCGGTTGAGCATCTGACCCTTGATTTCAGCTCGGGTCACGATCTCACGGCTGTGAGATTCAGCTCCACGTCAGGCTCACACTGAGTGTGGAGCCTGCTTAAGATTTTCTCTCTCCCCATCTCTCTGTCCCCCGCCCCCCATGCGTATGCTTTCTCTCTCTCAAAATAAAGATTTTTTTTTTTGTTCAAATCCAGGCTCCACTGCTTTCAAGCTGTGTCAGCTTTTTTTTTTTTCCAAGCTGTGTGACTTTTGACAAGTGCCTTCTCTCTGAGCCCGCAACGGATGTGGGTTACAAAGGGGTCAGCAGGCCCAGCGGGCCCCCTTGCTAGAAGTCCTTCATTATCTGACTTCAGACAGATGTGGAAATAGCAAAATACCAGCACTAGAGAGGATCTGGATTCAACCACCTCTCTTCACAGATGGGGGAGCCAAGGCTCCAGGGGGTGGTGGGGGGCAGGGGGAGGGGGGAAGAGATCTGTCCAAGGTGCCACTCAGAGGGTTGATAGCAGGTACTGTGTTTTAAATTCCCTTGGAAGCTCCCAGGCTTAGCAGAGTATTTGGCCCAGATGAACATGAACATATTTAATGTCCTGTCTCTTCGGTCCTAACTTCTCCATCATTCAGTGGAAAATCATTGTCACGAACTCCCTCAAGGCACCTAGATCCCAGGGGATCAGCTCTTAGCTCTGCTGAATTGTGTGCAGTCACATCCTCTGTTCTGGAACGGATTCATTGAGTTGGAAGGGCCCTTTAAAGCCAAGAATGCCGATGCCACCACACAGGTGTCAAAAGGGAAAGGGGGGCACTTATAGGGGATGTCACTTGTCCAAGGTGCTCTGAAGCTGGTAGAGGAATCGATGACGGTGGGCACGTGGCTGGGATTGGCGTTTCTGACCCCACAGCAGCCCAGCCCAGAAGAAACAGACGAACGCCAACACCCCCGCCCCGTCCCATCAATCCCCCCACATGCACTCTCCAAGGTGCTGAAAGCCTCTCTTCAAGACTCACGGCCCCACCCGCAGCCTAACCTCGAACTCTTTCCTCTAGAAAGCGATGGGATTAGGGGAGTGATGAAGAAGTGAATCAAGGTTGGCACTGAGGTGTCTGGCTTTGGGGGCCCTTCAGCTAGTGACACTATCATCCCTTTGCCATTCCTAAAATGTCACCACCTTGGCGAGGGCACTATGACTGCCTCTCCAAGCCAACCCTGCTCCGTAAATCTGTATCCTGAGGGCACTTCAGAGACTCTGGCATATTTGGTAATATCCATTTACTTGATTCCTCCCAGTTTCCCCTACGAGGCTCTATGTGACTTGAGGACACAGACTAGCTCTGCTGTTCTTACTACTGTGTCCCCAGCACCTAGCCCAATTCCAGGGACGGGATTGATAATGCAGATCTGGGGAGAAGAGCAGGTGTGTGTGAGATCCATGTGGAGGGGAGGCTGGATTTTGTCTACTTTGGGGGCAGCTTGTCTTAGGAGCCCAAATGGGGGCCTCATCCTTATCCTCGCTGGAGTCCATCTTCTTTTTTTACATATAAAGGTATTTTTTTCTTTGGGTATTTATTTATTTTGAGAGAGAGAGAGAGAGCATGTGCACAAGCAGGAGAGGAGCAGGGAGAGAGAGGGATAGAGACAATCCCAAGCAGGCTCTGTGCTGTCCGTGCAGAGCCTGATGCAGGGCTCAAACCCACGAACAGTGAGATCATGACCTGAGCTGCAATCAAGAGTTGGATGCTTAGCCAACTGAGCCACCCTACCCCTGGAGTCCATCTTCTGGGGACCCCATGTTTCTTGGGCCATAACATGCTCCTCATCTGTTTTCCACACTTGGGATCAGGTTGAGTCCACTTAACCTTCCACCTCTCCCAGGACCACTGATTTCTTCATTCTCTTATCAAACCTTTGTTGGGCACCTACTATGTGTCAGCCTCCATGCTGGGTGCTGGATCTGCATACCTGGGTGAGACATCTGCCAGTGCTAGTGAGGGAGACAGACACACACCGGAGGAAATGACGAGGGCACACGTGTCCCCAGCTCTCCCAGTGTGGCAGGACCCATTCACTGTGCCTCATGTACACGGGCTCATTTAATCCCCTGAAATATGAGTGACGTGCCATTACTATGCCCATTTTACAGATGAGGAAAGTGAGGCCCAGACAGGCTAAGTCATTTGCCCGAAGTCTCACTGCTGGATTTCAACCCAGGCAGCCTCCAAAGGCCGAGCTTGTAACCACCATAAAACCCCACCTTATAGACATGAGCCTCAGGGCAGGAAAAATGCAGAGGTGAACATGTCCACCTCTGGCAAGGGGTAAAGAGGGGCCTGGCTGCCATCCCCAGACCTTTGAACTAGACTTGGAAACCAACGTGAAGCACGCAATTCCACTGGTAGGGTTTGTTTTTCGCCAAGCAGAGGAAGGGAACAGGTCTTTTCAGGCAGAAGGAACAGAGTGTGAAATAGGTTCTTGGCAGGTAAATGAGGTTTTCAGGAGGTGTGAAAAGCCTAGCAATGTTGGTGGCGAGCAAGAAGGTCTGTGTGGCTGGAAAGCGGGGTGAACGCGGCTTGCGGGGTGAGGCGTGGAGGGCTGTGGTTGCCAGAGTCGCTGGGTGCCGGGGGGTAAAAGGCCCAGCAATGCCCCCTCAGGGGGACAGGGTTCGTCTGCCCCTGGGGTTTGCACCTTATCATCAGACTTCCCTGATGTGGATTCCTCGGCCCTGCCCCAAACCAAGAAAGTGGAATCTCCAGGGATTTCTGTATTTTGACAAGAGCCCCCGGCGTTTCTTAGGACCAAGCGCCCCTGGAGGAACACTGCCCTGGGCAGAAACGGTCATGGACTAAGCTAAATCATTCGCCAGAAGTGTGCTGATGGCCGACAGTGGGCTAGGCACACAGATGCGGTGACGAGGCCCCGTCCTCCTGGTCTCTCCATTCTAGTGGGGAGACACTTAGCAAAGAAGGATTCCGAGAGGGACGGATGGCGGAGAAACAAAGCGGGGATGGGATGGGGGGCGAGAAGGCCTCTTTGGGAATGTGCAGGAGGGGTTGGCATGGTGCCTGACACCCGCCATGGGAGCCAGCACGGGAGGTTTTGGAGCTAGGAAGGGATGGGGGTGGGGGGAGACAGGATCAAAACTGTGTCTTAGGAGGACGGATTGGGGAGGAATTGGCCCTAGAAGCAGCAGTTTCCATCCAGAAGCCACTGAAGAGCCCAACCAAGCGACAAGATGCAAACTCGCTCCCGGCCGCAGCTTCAGAGGGACAGGTGTTGGCTCCGGGCCGAGGACTGCTCAGAATCTGGTCCACAGAGCAGCAAGAAACAGTATCACTTGGGACCCCTTGGGAATGCAGACTCCCAGGCCCCACCCAGCCCTCTTGAGCCAGAAATTCAGAGACGGGGTCCGGCAATCTGCATTTTAAGGAGCCACCCAGGTGATTCTGGTGTCAGCGCTGGCCTGGATCTCTGAGCCCCCAGTGCCGGGGACTCGGATGTCTCCAGGCTGCACACCTGTCTGGTGCCCAGCGACTTGGCATTCGTATTTATTCCAGAAATACTGTCTGTTTCCATTTTAATAAAGGAAGCAGACTTGAGCAGTACGATATTGGATTTGATTTTGATCTAATAAAAATGCCAAGCAGCTCAGGACCCAGGCAAGTCTTCGCCCAAATTCCCTCTGCTATTTTGAGGGCGGCAGCGGCAGAGACCCATCGAGACGGAATTCCCAGAAGCCACCTCTGCACCCGGCAAGTGACAGCCTCTTGCCCAGCCTAGCCTGGCCTTACACACCTGGCAAAATCAAAAGCTTGTCTCGGGCATTGAACCTGACAGCTGCAATCAGCTGCAAACCCCAGTTGCCCCTGAAGGAAAGATGCAGACACCTGGACCATATGGCAGCATCGCCTCCATCAAATGTCACATCCGATGTGCTCCCGAGCTAGCTGGTGGCACTGCAAAGCCCCAAAGGCAAGTTTCAAAAGCAAATGCCTTCCTCGGGAAAAAGAAACTGTGGCAGAATCCATATCACAGTAGCCCGAGAGAAAAATAGCGACTCCCGGCGCAGTTAAGATCACCAAAGTTTCCTGGAGTGGCTTAGGGAAAAGCGGCGGCTTGGGCGGGAGGTGGTGGGAGAAACCTGGAGCCAACAATCGAGCACCTGCTGTATGTAACGCACTGTTCTAGACTCTCAGAATGCAGACGCGAGCCAGACGAGACGGGGCACTGTTCCCTGGACCCTGGTTGGGAGAGACAACCAAACAAAAATCAAGCCCGTAAACACAAAAGGTAAGTTCAGAGAGGGACAGGCGCTATGAAGAACAGAAGACAGGGTGCTACAAGGGCCACCAAGGAAGCTGGTGCGGTCAGGGGAAGCTTCTCCAAGGAAGTGGTCTTCTGGCCGAGCAGTCAAGGTGAGACAAAGTGAGACATGCGATGATTCAGAGGGAGAGCATGCCAGGCAGAGAGAGTGGCAAGTGCAAAGGCCCTGTGAGGGGGGATGTTCTGCATGTTCTAGAAAGAGAGAGGCCAGGGGGGCTGGGGCAGAACGAGGGAGGGGGGAGTGAGAAAAGGTGAGGGTGGGAGTTTGGGGGCCGGAGCAGGGATAGCACTGTACCCGGAGGAAGGGGGAAGATGGCCCCCTGGGCTGGGCTGTATCCCCCAGGGGACCAGAGATCCCAGCAAGTCAGGGTGCCTTTCAGCTCCTCACTTTTTCCACGCCCACAGGGAGAGCCATCACCCCTCCTTCCCAGGGCTGCGAAGTGCTGAGCAGAGACCTGCAAACAGTAAGCCTTTAATAATGTGGGCTCGCTGACGTCCTTCCTCCCCCGTTCCTCCTGCCCGCGTCAGCCCACCACAAAGCCGGAGCAGCTGTTCGGTGCAGAAATATTGCAAAACTCGACCAGGCATTTCCAAAATATTTTCTTGGCCCAAACCCCACTCGCAGCTAAGAGGCTGCATATTCTGGAGATGGCGTTGTCTCCCCAGACGGCCCGATCAGGCCGCTTTTGTCGCCCGTGAGGTCTGCGAGGACCAAGTCCTCGTGTGGCTGGGCCCTGGGTCCCCGCACCCCGCCCGGCGTCTGTGGGTGGCTGTGCCCAGCCCAGGAGCCACCCACCGACGTGGGGCGGCTCACCTGGAGCCAGACAGGCTGGGTGCAAATCCCAGCTCTGCCACTTGCTGGGCCTCAATTTCCCTGCCTGTAAAACGGGACGGTGTTTAGGATCGAATTAGTGGATAAATGTCAAGTTCTCGGAACATACACCGGGGTGACATAGTGTCAGCAGACCTGGTGGCACCGAGCTCCTCTTGTCGGCTATTTTTGTAACCTAGCCCAGGAAGCGGTGGAGCTGTAGGATTCTACCAAGTTGGATCGCTGCTGGCCAAGTGTCCCCTCCCTGTCCTGCAGCCCGCCCCCAGCCCGAGCCAGAGGAGACACCGCGCCCGCGCTGAGCCCGCTTCAGTTCTGGCCACACCACACGGCCATGCTTGGGAGCTCCCCAGTCCAGGAACACACCTTCTTCACCCCCCACGTTCCAGAACCCGGCATGGGCCCAGCCCAGAGAAGCATCTTTCCTAAAGATGTGTTGAACACGTGGAGGGACAAATGACTTTCATGGGACCACAGCAGCAGCCACCTGAGGGTAATTAAAGTGCCCGAAGCCAAGTCCCCCTCTGACAGCAGATGGGATCTTTCCCTTCCTGGCTTTACTGGAGCCCCCAGTGCCTCCCGTGGCCCCTGGGATGGACAGCCATCCTCCCCCGCTACCCTGGCTGGGCTACCTGATAAAAGGCACTCCCTGGGAGAAGTGCTACGGGATCCGAGGAGTGGGGATCCGCCGAACCTCCAGGGGGCCGCAGACAACCCTCCCAAGCCCCTTCCCCACCACCTTCCATGGCTCCTCTGTGACCCCCAAGGCATTAGGATCTGGCTGCTTCGCCGTCCCTCCCCACCCCAGGTGTGCTCCCTAGAGGATCTCATCGGCTTCAACTACCTCCCTTCCCACCCTGCAAGACGCCTCAACCCCACGCAAACCGCACCACGGCCGCCCCAACCTGTCCTCCCATACCCGTCGGTCGGGGACGCCAGGCCCTCGATGGCTGGGGCAAACTTCTGCACCTGACTGCCCCGCCCCTCACCTCCAATCAGACAAGCCGATGCTATGGGTGCCCCCGCGGGGGAACAGGCTGCTGACCTCCAAGTGCGCCAGGGCTCGCCCACCCGCCCCAGCGGAACGCAGGCACCGTGCCCCACCCCCAGCAGCCCTCAACGCCCGAGGGGATCCGCTGTTGAATCTGCAGCCAAAACTCGGACACGTGCGTCCTGCACTGGCTGCCCGCGTCCCCCCGCGGGGCTCAGGGTGGTCCCCTCCACACTGCGTCCTTCCCTGACGCCCGCCTCTCCCTGCTTAGGCTGCCTTCCCCGCTCCTTCTCGTGTTTTCTGGGCTCACCCAGACAGGGGCTCGCTGCTGAATCCTGATCTCTGGCTCTGCTTCGGGGAGAACCCAAAGGAAGCCATTCGGACAGTTCTGCCAGCAGAAAGTTCCTGAACCCACCCACTTGTATCTTTAATGCCGAAGGTCTGGTCGCCAGCATCGCTGCTTTCCCTGCTTCGGCCACACCGGCCTCTAGTCCTGGCTTCTCCTCCGTCGGGGACTCTGCATCTGCGAGCTTCTGCCGGAAGGGCCTTCCCCTGGCCGGCCCCTTCTCATTCATCAGGCTCCCCCGCTCCTTCTGAAGCCTGGTCTGTACCTGAGACTGTCGTGTTGGTTCCTGAGTCATTTCTTACTTTCTCTCTCCCCCTAGACGGTGAGCCCCGCGAGGTGGGGGCCTCCGTCTGCTGTCGCTCGTGGCTGTGTCTTTGAGGGAACAAATAATGGATTCTCTGCTGGCTGCGGACCTGGTGATTGCACGTGATGCTTGTCTTGGGGAGGAAACGCTGCTTGGGAGATGACATGGGCGCCAGGGCAGGGGTGAGGGCCGTGGGGGCTGGGCTGGGGGGGGAGGGCTTCTGCAGTTCCCCCCACCCTGGGTGTCCTCATTCTTAATTCCGGGGCTTGCTCTTAGAGCCAGACTGGGTCTCCTCCACTCTTTCTTCGTCCTCGGGCTTCAGGGATTGGCCTTTCCTGCCCCCAAGACAGGCCCCGTGGCTTCTTTCCACCCAGAGTTTCCTACCCATTCTACAGGAAGCATGGGGAGGCCCAGGATCAAGCAGGGGCCGATGGCACTTGCACACGGCCAGGGTTCTCAGCCTTCGTCCGTACTACGTGACTTCTGAGCCCCTCGGAGGGATTTCTGCACCCCCCTGTTATCCCTGAGGTGGGCCCTCCCCAGCCCCCTTCATGCCCTGGTTCCTGACCCCTTCCTCCAGGAAGCCCTCCACTCCAGCACAGACACCTGGCCTGCAATCTCAGTGTGTGAGCCCAGGGTCCACTGCAGCACCCCCCCCCCCACCGCCCCGTTCCTCAGGCGGATCGCTGGCATTCTGGCCACCTCACCGGGCCAGCGCGTCCTTCGGGAGCCCCCAGAGTGAGGACCAGACCTCTCCTCTTCTCCTCCCAGGCCCCTCCCTCCAAGCTGAGCCATTTCTCCTTCAGTTCCCGGGATCTGAGGTCAGACAGACCTGGGTGTAAGCCTCCACTGTCTTAGTGTGAGTCTCTCCCAGCAGACCTTGCGGTAGGGACGGGAGCGTGCGTGATGTTAAGGAGGTGCAGGGTGCACAGAAGGAAGGCGGCCAGCCCCGGGAGGGCTGCGAAACCCACTACCCGGATCTGTTCACCCTGCAGGGGACCAGGCCAAACACAGGCCTGGAGCGAGCCCACGCAGGGAGCTCCCCAGGCACTTCCCTCCTTCTGTGATCGCAGGTAGGGGAAGCCCCCTGGCACAGAGATGCAGATACCGGCAGCCGGAGGGCACTGAAACTTCGCTTCCCACAAGCCCTGAGACAGCAGGCACGGACAGCGTCTGCTTGAGCTGCTCTGCCACAGGTGGCCAAGCTGTGTGACCTTGAGCAAGCTACCCCACCTCTCTGAGCCTTAATTTCCTCAACTGCAACATGCTCGGGGTCAGCAAGCATATGAGATCAGGCATGAAAGGCCCTTGGTAGGGGGGTGAGGTGGGCATCCGGCGGGCTTAACTGAGATGCTGCTATTTTCACTTTAATCTCACGTTGGCTCCCTCTTCTTCCGTCTGGAACAAGGCCCTCTCTCCTTTCGCCTCCCTTCGCTTTCTGGTTCAGACATTTGTTTTCCTAATGGGTGCCCTACATTCTGCTGATGGCATCCCCCACAGCCAGGTAGACGAAGACAGTGCACCCTGGCTGCCACACGCCTCCACGGCCCAAATCTTGCCCACTGTCACCTCCCGTCGAGCCCGGAGCTGTCCTCCCTTCCGGACAACCCAACTTGGACTTGAGCTGTGGTTCGCCTGCCTGCCCTTAGGCACCCAGCGTCCCTCTCGCTTTCCCAGCAGCCCACCCCCATGGCGAGAGGGCCACGGCCGCCGCGTGCAGAAGACTTGCTACAGCCCAAGGTGCCGGGCCTCGGTTTCCCCATCTGCGGTGTGTGTCTGCGGGAGCGAGCAGGGGTGCGGGGAGAGGCGGGCCTGGCTCATCTCCGGGGTCCCCTCTCCGCGGATGGCCCACGAATCTGTAGCGCGGGCTACCGCAGACGAGGCCACTTACGGGCAGGGTGTCTCTCGTGGCGACAATCTAAGTGAAGGTCCTCTTCCTCGAGCCCATCCCCCTTCTCGAGCCTGGAAAGAAAAGGACCGAAAAGCCTGCGTAAGAAAGAGCGAGCTGAGTTGGCAGAGACCCAGGACCTGAACAAAGGTACAGTCCTTTCCCCTCGAGAACAACTGTGCAAAGTAACTCTGTGCCACCACCCCCCTGCCCCGTGGGAGCCTTCCCGCAACCCCCTTAGATGGGCGTCATTATCTCCACTTTGTCGATGGGGAAACGGAGGCACTGGATGCTAATGAGACCAGTCAAGCGCCACCAGCTAATAAGTCAGAGGCGGAGCAGGGACGCCAACCCACGTGTTCTCACAAAAAGACGTTCCGTTATGTGCAAACGGTACACGACAAAAGACTGCGCACAGTTTGATTTAAAAATTATACACCGGGACACACAAAAGATTATTTGGCAGAATCTATACCAAAAGGCTAACAGGAACTAACCCTAGATAATGAGAATATAGGGATTAAATCTGTAGCCTTATTTTTGCTTCCCTCTATTTTCTGATTTGGGGCCAATGGACTCCTATCAGCTGGGTCTCTTTTCTTCACTAAATCAAAGCACTTCCTCGAGGCATGTCTACGCATAAACAAAGCCCCGGCCCTCTGATTTCTGGCACAGAAGGTTTGGAAGGTGGCTCCTTCCCACCAACGTGTGTGGCTGCCTTCTCCTCTGGCGTCTCAGGATCACTGCAGCTCCAGAGGGGGCTGGCATTGGTGTGGCAGAGATGCGAAGCACGGAGCAGAGGCTGACGAGGGTCTGGTGGGGGCAGCTGCACACGGAAACCCTCACCCCTGGCCCAGCACTGCTTGGGCCCGAGACTGGGCAGGGCCGTGTTCCCACATTGCGCTCGCCTCTTTGTAACCCAGATAAATTGCAGAGCTCCGCCTGGTCCAGTCCAGAGGAGCATCACCCTTCCAGGAGCACAGTCTGGTCCCCAGAGGTAGACACAATTCCAATCATTATCGTGTCTGCGGGAGAACACCGCCTGTGGCCGTACGTTTTGATATCTTTCCTCAATTCCTTTTTGCCTTTTACTTGCTTTGCACTCATCCACTCGCCTCCTCTTTGCACTGATACCCTCGTTTCTGTCATGCAGGGACGTCTCCGTCCTCTCCCAGGCAAATGCCCCACCCCTGTTTTCGGATTCCTCCTAGCGCGTCTTATGTCTAGTTGCCCAGTGTGTCCAGATGCGCGGGGCTAGAGAAGGAGACATGGGAAGGTGATGAATGACCAGCAAGCCATGCCAGATGCCTAGTAGAAGGGACAGGAACACTCATGCACTGATCATTGTGGTTCCCTCGGACTGCTCATTCA